>NC_135971.1:21292877-21304063 GCF_053455715.1 Rhinoraja longicauda | reverse complement strand
CACGCTCACCCCACACTGATGTTTAACCGCTTGGCGGAAACGTGAAGTGCAGAATAACAAAAACTCGCTTTCATCTCATCGGGGAAAACGCTGTCATTATGTGTGGAGCGCAGGAGCGGTTGTCATGGCAACGCACGGAGCGGCCATTTTGAACCTCTGAGAGAGAAAATAACAGGAAGGGAGGAAGGATGGAGGGGGATTGCGAATATTGTCTAGTTTAGTTGAGTTTAGTTTAGAGATGCAGCGCGGAAACAGGCCCTTCGGCCCACCGGGCCCGCGCCGACCAGCGATCACCCCGTACACATGTTTAGTTTAGAGATGCTTAGCGAAACAGGCCTTCGGCCCACCTGGTCCGCGCCCCACCAGCGTTCCCCGCACACTTGTTAAGCTTAGAGATGCAGCGCAAAACAGGCCATTCGGCCCACCTGGTCCGTGCAACCAGCGATCCCCACACACTTGTTTAGTTTAGAGATGCAGCGCGGAAACAGGCCTTTCGGCCCACCTAGCCCGTGCAACCAGCGATCCCCGCACACTTGTTTAGCTTAGAGATGCAGCGCGAAACAGGCCCTTCGGCCCACCGGGCCCGTGCCGACCAGCCTTCACCCCGTACACTTGTTTAGTTGAGAGACACAGCGTGGAAACAGGCCCTTCGGCCCACCGGGCCCGTGCCCACCAGCGATCCCCGCACATTAACATTGTCCTACACACACTAGTGACAATTTACAATTGTACTGAGCCAATTAACCTGCAAACCTGTGTGGCTTTGGAGTGTGGGAGGAAATCAGAACACCCAGAGAGGAGGAGGAGAGGGAGAGAGTGAGAGGGAGAGGGAGAGGGAAGAGGGAGAGGGAGAGGGAGAGGGAGAGAGAGAGAGAGAGAGAGAGAGAGAGAGAGAGAGAGAGAGAGAGAGAGAGAGAGAGAGAGAGAGAGAGAGAGAGAGACAGCGATCAGAAGGGAGAGCGAGGGGGAGAGAGAGAAAGGGAGGGAGATAGAGAGGAGGGAGATAGAGAGGTGGGAGAGGGAGAGAGAGAGGCAATGGGGAGCATGTGCAAACTCCATACAGACAGCACCCGCAGTTAGGGTTGCCAACTTCCTCACTCCCAAATAAGGGACAAGGTGACGTCACCTCCCCGCGCCCCACGTGACCTCACCCAGCCAGCGGCCACGCGCTCCCGCACCACCAATGGCGGCCGCCCGGTCCGGGCCGGGAGGCGGGTTGCTACGCAACCTCCGTTGGGCGAACACAGTCGGCCCCTCTCCCCGAACACCGTTAGCCTACAGTGTCCGGGCCTACAGTGTCCGGGCCTACACTGTCCGGGCCTACACTGTCCGGGCCTACAGTGTCCGGGCCTACAGTGTCCGGGCCTACAGTGTCCGGGCCTACACTGTCCGGGCCTACACTGTCCGGGCCTACACTGTCCGGGCCTACAGCGTCCGGGCCTACAGCGTCCGGGCCTACAGCGCCCCCCGGGCCTAATACGGGACAAGGGCGGTCCCGTACGGGACAAACCAATTTAGCCCAAGATACGGGATGTCCCGGCTAATACGGGACAGTTGGCGACACTACGAGCAGTCGGGATTGAGCCCGGGTTTCTGGCGCTGCGAGGCAGTAGGTCTACCGCTGTGCCACCATTTTGGTGTTGTGGCATTGGTCTTGGTGGTGAGAGAGGCAGGCTCCAGGGGCCTGGTACTCCCTACATCCTCTGGGCTGGGCTGAGAGGGCCCTGCTCATCCTAACAACCCCATCCCGCCTTCCCACGAGCCGGACGCGCTCTCTCTCCCCCGACCGGGAACCCCACCTGGAGGCCCGACTCTCCCGCCCAGAGAGGAGGGAGTGGGACGGGACGGGGGGGGGGGGCAGACCGGTAGCGGGAGTAGGCCGCTGGAGGCCCGGCAACAGCCTGGGGCTCGGCTACACCGGGCCCCGCTCCAAGAGGCCGAGCATGTGGGCCTACAGCGGTGGAGGACACCACGGCTACACTCGGCCAGGCCTAACCATCCAACGTCGCCATGGCAACGGGCCTTCATGGTCAGGCCAAGATCCCTGCACTTACGACAACTGGGACTTGAAAATGGCGCCAATGTGGAGACTCTGTACACAGTCTCAGTGTACGACTGCGATACACTTCTACTGGAGGAAGGATATTCTTGCTATGGAGGGCGTGTAGCGTAGGTTCACGAGGTTAACTCCCGGAATGGCGGGACTGTCGTATGTTGAAAGGCTGGAGCGACTGGGCTTGTATACACTGGAATTTAGAAGGATGAGGGAGGATCTTATTGAAACATATAAGATAATTAGGGGATTGGACACATTAGAGGCAGGAAACATGTTCCCAATGTTGGGGGAGTCCAGAACAAGGGGCCACACAGTTTAAGAATAAGGGGTAGGCCATTTAGAACGGAGATGAGGAAGAACTTTTTCAGTCAGAGAGTGGTGAAGGTGTGGAATTCTCTGCCTCAGAAGGCAGTGGAGGCCAGTTCGTTGGATGCTTTCAAGAGAGAGCTGGATAGAGCTCTTAAGGATAGGGGAGTGAGGGGGTATGGGGAGAAGGCAGGAACGGGGTACTGATTGAGAGTGATCAGCCATGATCGCATCGAATGGCGGTGCTGGCTCGAAGGGCTGAATGGCCTACTCCTGCACCTACTGTCTATTGTCTATTGTCTATTGGAGCTGAGATGCTGATCTACGATGTATCTAGGTGCTTAATGTAGAGTGATACTTGTACTGAACTGTATACAAAAGTGGATTTCACTGTACTTCGGTACGTAGGACAAAGAAAGAACCATGCCTCACCAGACCTGTAACTCACTCTCAAGCTTCTGAGTAGGATGGAACTGCAGATGCTGCTTTAAACCGAAGAGAGGTGCAAAGTGCTGGAGTAACTCAGCGGGGCAGACAGCATCTCTGGAGAAAAGTAATAGGTGACGTCTCGGGTCCCGACTGTCTGAAGAAGGGTCTCGACCCGAAAGGTCGCCTATTCCTTTTTCTCCAGAGATGCTGCCTGACCCGCTGAGCTACTCCAGATTTCCCTGCCTATTTTCCTTCTGCCCTCTCTTCATTCCGTGCCCAAACGCAGGTCAACAAAGCTGTTGGCGCAGCGACAGAGCCACTGCCTCGCCGCGCCAGAGACCCCGGTTCAATCCCGACTGCGGGTGCTGTCTGTGTGGAGTTTGCACGTTAGCACAAAGACTCCCATAGTGAAGGTGAGGGATGGTAAGCAGGGGAGAGGGTAGGGAGGGTTGCCAACTGTCCCGTATTAGCCGGGACATCCCGTATTTTGGGCTAAATTAGTTTGTCCCGTAGGGGACCGCCCTTGTTCCGGGAGGCACTGTAGGCCCGGACGCTGTAGTCCCGGACGCTGTAGGCCCGGACGCTGTAGGCCCGGACGCTGTAGGCCCGGACGCTGTAGGCCCGGACGCTGTAGGCCCGGCCAGTGTAGGCCCGGACGCTGTAGGCCTGGACACTGTAGGCCCGGACGCTGTAGGCCCGGACACTGTAGGCCCGGACGCTGTAGGCCTGGATGCTGTAGGCCCAAACAGTGTAGGCACAGACACTGTTGGCCCGGACAGTGTAGGCCCGGACGCTGTAGGCCCAGACACTGTAGGCCCGGACGCTGTAGGCCTGGATGCTGTAGGCCTAAACAGTGTAGGCCCAGACACTGTAGGCCCGGACAGTGTAGGCCCGGTCAGTGTAGGCCCGGACAGTGTAGGCCCAGACACTGTAGGCCCGGAAGCTGTAGACCCGGATGCTGTAGGCCCAGACAGTGTAGACCCAGACACTGCAGGCGCGGACAGTATAGCCTGGGACCCTGTAGGTCCGGACTGTGTAGGCCCGGACAGTGTAGGCCCAGACACTGTAGGCCCAGGCAGTGTAGGCCCAGACAGTGTAGGCCCAGACACTGCAGGCGCGGACAGTATAGCCTGGGACCCTGTAGGCCCGGACAGTGTAGGCCCGGACAGTGTAGGCCCAGACACTGTAGGCCCAGACGCTGTAGGACCAGACACTGTAGGCCCAGACACTGTAGGCCTGGATGCTGTAGGCCCAGACAGTGTAGGCCTGGACAGTGTAGGTCCAGACAGTGTAGGTCCAGACAGTGTAGGCCCAGACAGTGTGTGCCCAGACAGTGTAGGTCAGGACAGTATAGGTCCAGACAGTTTAGACCCAGACAGTGTAGGTCCGGACAGTGTAGGCCCGGAGGCCCGGGCGCCGCCTGACGGAGGTTGCGTAGCATCCCGCCTCCCGGCCCGGGCGGCCGCCACTGGTGGAGCGGGAGCACGTGGCCGCTGGCTGGGTGAGGTCACGTGGGGGCGCGGGGCGGTGACGTCACCTTGTCTCTTATTTGGGAGTGAGATAGTTGGCAACCGCTATGGTGGGGGGAGAAAAAAATTGTGTGTCTTCTTCAGACTGAGTCAGGGGAGAGAGAGATACAGAGATCAGGAGAAGTGCTTAGAGGGGACGAAGGGGACGGAGATCAAGGGAAATGGAGAGTGGATCATTGTTCGCTGGGAGAAGGTGACAACAAAGATCGGGGACAGTCAGACTGGTGGGAGAACCGGGAAGGGGGAGGGGATGGGGAGAGAGGGAATGCAAGGGCTACTTTAAGTTAGAGACGTCAATGTTCGTACCGCTGGGGTGTAAGATCCCCAAGCGAAATATGAGGTGCCGTTCCTCCAATTTGCGCTGGGCCTCACTCTGACAGTGGAGGAGGCCCGGGACAGAGAGGTCAGTGCGGGAGTGGGAGGGGGGAGTTGAACTGTTTCGTTTCTTTAGTTTGGAGATACAGCGCGGGAACAGGCCCTTCGGCCCACCGAGACCGGTGCCGCCCAGCGATCCCCGCGCACTAACACTATCCTACACCCACTGGGGACATTTTTTACATTTACACCAAGCCAATTAACCTACGGACCTGCACGTCTTTGGAGCGTGGGAGGGAACCGAAGATCTCGGAGAAAAATCTCACGCAGGTCAGGGGGAGAACGTGCAAACTCCGCACAGACGGCGCCCGCAGTCGGGATCGAACCCGGGTCTCTGGCGCTGCATTCGCTGTGAGGCAGCAACTCTACCGCTGTGCCACCGTGCCGCGCAGAGTGAGGACGTTTGTTGTCTTGACTACTGCCTGGCAACAGTCTCATCCCTGTGCCCACCCCACCTTCCCCTAACTGCTTAGAAACGTAGAAAAATAGGTGCAGGAGGAGGCCATTCGGCCCTTCGAGCCAGCACCGCCATTCAATGTGATCATGGCTGATCATCCACAATCAGTGCCCCGTTCCTGCCTTCTCCCCATATTAGAGCTAAATCTAACTCTCTCTTGAAAACATCCAGTGAATCGGCCTCCACTGCCTTCTGTGGCGGAGAATTCCACTAGATTCACAACTCTCTGGGTGAAGAGGTTTTTCCTCATCTCAGTCCTAAATGACCGACCCCTTTGCTTATAAGGTAACGGTTACAAATTTCCAAACCACGTTTCACAAATCTGGGTCATGTGCAGAGAACTAGGTGAGCAATGTTCCCTCTACCAGTTCCTCCAGGTCTTTGCTCCATCCCTCTCACAAGCCTCCTTCCTTCTCAAAGGTATCACAAAATGCCGGAGTAACTCAGCGGGTCAGGCAGCATCTTTGGAGAGAGGGAATGGGTGACGTTTCGGGTCGAGACCCTTCTTCAGACTGATGTCAGGGGAGGAGGCGCGACAAAGGAAGGATATAGGTGGAGACAGGAAGATAGAGGGAGATCTGGGAAGGAGGAGGGGAAGAGAGGGACAGAGGAACTATCTAAAGTTGGAGAAGTCGATGTTCATACCGCTGGGCTGCAAGCTGCCCAGGCGAAATATGAGGTGCTGTTCCTCCCAATTTGCGGTGGGCCTCACTATGGCACTGGAGAAGGCCCATGACAGAAAGGTCAGACTGGGAGTGGGAGGGGGAGTCGAAGTGCTCAGCCACCGGGAGATCAGTTTGGTTAAGGCGGACCGAGCGCAGGTGTTGAGCGAAGCGATCGCCGAGCCTGCGTTTGGTTTCGCCGATGTAGAAAAGTTGACATCTGGAGCAGCGGATGCAATAGATGAGGTTGGAGGAGGTGCAGGTGAACCTCTGTCTCACCTGGAAAGACTGTTTGGGTCCTTGGATGGAGTTGAGGGGGGAGGTAAAGGGACAGGTGTTCTCACCAAACCACCCCCTCCCCGGGCACTTTCCCCAGCTACTGCAGGAGGTGCAACATTTGTTTCAAGAGGGCTTGTGTACACAATCAGGGATGTAATGCTGAGGCTCTACAAGGCAGTGGAGGCCAATTCCCTGAATGCATTCAAGAGAGAGCTAGATAGAGCTCTTAAGGATAGCGGAGTGAGGGGGTATGGGGAGAAGGCGGGAACGGGGTACTGATTGAGAATGATCAGCCGTGATCACATTGAATGGCGGTGCGCACAGGCTCGAAGGGCCGAACGGCCTCCTCCTGCACCTGTTGTCTGTTGTCTACAAGGTCCTGGTCGGACCGCATTTGGGGCCTTGCGGGCAATTTTGGGCCCCGTATCTGAGGAAGGACGTGCTGGTTCTGGAGAGGGTCCAGAGGAGGTTTACGAGAACGACCCCAGGAATGAGGGGGTTAACCCACGATGAGTGTTTGTCAAGCACTGGGCCTGTACTCGCTGGAGTTTAGAAGGATGAGGGGGGACCTCGTTGAAACGTACAGAACAGTGAGCGGCCCGGATAGAGTGGATGTGGAGAGGATGATTCCACCGGTGGGAGAGTCTAGGACCAGAGGGCACGGCCTCAGAATTAAAGGACGTTCTTTTAGGAAGGAGATGAGGAGGAATTTCTTTAGTCAGAGGGTGGTGAATATGTGGGATTCTTTGCCAGAGACGGCTGTGGAGGCCACAAGTCAGTGGATATACTTAAGGCAGAGATAGATAGATTCTTGATTAGTGCGGGTGTCAGGGGTTAGGGGGAGAAGGCAGGAGAATTGGGTTGGGACGGAGAGATAGATCGGCCATGATTGAATGGCGGAGTAGACTCGATGGGCCGAATGGCCTAATTCTGCTGCTATCACTTATGACCTTCTCACAATAATGACATATAAAAAATCATTTTGGACCCCAATCAGTGAGAATAGGGGACAATTATCTTTAGTGTAGAGATACAGCGCGGAAACAGGCCCTTCAGCCCACCGAGTCCGCGCCGCCCAGCGATCCCCGCACACTAATACTATCCTACACCCACGAGGGACAATTTTTACATTTCCCCAGTCAATCAACCTACAAACCCGCACGTCTTTGGAGCGCGGGAGGAAACTGTAGATCTCGGAGAAAACCCACGCGGGTCAGGGGGGAGAACGTACAAACTCCGTACAGACGGCGCCCGTAGTCGGGATGGAACCCGGGTCTCCGGCGCTGCATTCGCTGTAAGGCGGCAACTCTACCGCCGCGCCACCGTGCCACCCACAGTGTCTTCTGGGATAATCCTCAACAAGGGCGTGTTCTCAGCCCCCTTCCTTACTCCTTCTACACCCACGACTGCCCAGCCAAGTACAAAGCGAACTCAATTCACAAATTCATGGGCAGCACCGCCATTACGGGCCCGATATCAAATAATGAAAGGAAGCATGCAGGTACAGCAGGCAGTGAAGAAAGCCAATGGAATGTTGGCCTTCATAACAAGAGGAGTTGAGTATAGGAGCAAAGAGGTCCTTCTGCAGTTGTACCGGGCCCTAGTGAGACCGCACCTGGAGTACTGTGTGCAGTTTTGGTCTCCAAATTTCAGGAAGGATATTCTTGCTATTGAGGGCGTGCAGCGTAGGTTCACCAGGTAAATTCCCGGAGTGGCGGGACTGTCGTATGTTGAAAGACTGGAGCGACTAGGCTTGTATACACTGGAATTTAGAAGGATGAGAGGGGATCTTATCGAAACGTATAAGATTATTAAGGGGTTGGACAGGCTAGAGGCAGGAAACATGTTCCCAATGTCGGGGGAGTCCAGAACCAGGGGCCACACAGTTTAAGAATAAGGGGTCGGCCATTTAGAACGGAGATGAGGAAAAACCTTTTCAGTCAGAGAGTTGTGAATCTGTGGAATTCTCTGCCTCAGAAGGCAGTGGAGGCCAATTCTCTGGATGCTTTCAAGAGGGAGTTAGATAGAGCTCTTAATGATAGTGGAGTCAGGGGGTATGGGGAGAAGGCAGGAACGGGGTACTGATTGAGAATGATCAGCCACGATCACATTGAATGGCGGTGCTGGCTCGAAGGGCTGAATGGCCTCCTCCTGCACCTATTGTCTATTGAGAAGTTGAACAGGCTGGGACTCTATTCCTTGGAGCGCAATGAGGATGAGGGGAGATCTTACAGAGGTGTACAAAATCATGAGAGGAATAGATCGGGTAGACGCACAGGGTCTCTTGCCCAGAGTAGGGGAATCGAGGACCAGAGGATACAGGTTCAAGGTGAAGGGGAAAGATTCAAGAGGAACCTGAGGGGTAACTTTTTAACAGCAAAGGGTGGTGGGTGTATGGAACGAGCTGCCAGAGGAGGTAGTTAAGGCTGGGACTTTACTTTAGTTTGGAGATACAGAGCAGAAACATGCCCTTCGGCCTACCGAGCCCTGCACCGACCCCCAACACTATTCTACACGCACGAGGGACAATTTACAATTTTACCAAACTAATTAGCCTACAAACCTGTACGTCTTTGGAGAGTGGGAGAAAATTGGAGCACGCCGAGAAAACCCACGCAGGTCACGGGGAGAACGTGCAAACTCCGTACAGACGGCGCCCGTGGCCAGGATCGAACCAGGGTCTCCGGCGCTGTGAGGCAGCAACTCTACCGCCGCGCCACCTATGTGGACCCCTCTCAAATTACAGGGCGCTGCTCCTTCACCCAGACATTTGAACTAGGTCCCCTCCTCCTCTCTCCCCCCCCCCCCCCCCCCCCCCCCCCCCAAGACCCTACATAGAGTGACACAGCGTGGAAACAGGCCCTTCGGCCCAACTTGCCCACACCGGCCAACATCCCCCAGCTACACCAGTCCCACCTGCCCGCGTTTGGTCCATATCCCTCTAAACCTGTCCTACCTTCGTTCTTAGTACGTGAACTGACGTACAGCACTTTGGTCAACGTGGGTTGTTTTTAAATGTGCTATGCGAATAAAATTGACATGACTTGACTATCCATGGACCCGTCCAACTGTTTCTTAAACGCTGGGATAGTCCCAGCCTCAACTACCTCCTCCGGCAGCTCGTTCCACACACCCACCACCCTCTGTGTGGAAAAGTTACCCCTCAGATTCCTATTAAGTCTTTTCTCCTTCACCGTAAACCTGTGTCCTCTGGTCCTCGATTCCCCTACTCTGGGCAAGAGACTCTGTGCGTCTACCCGATCTATTCCTCTCATGATTCTGTACACCTCTATAAGATCTCCCCTCATCCTCCTGCGCTCCAAGGAATAGAGACCCAGCCTGCTCAACCTCTCCCTGTAGCTCACACACTCTAGTCCCGGCAACATCCTCGTAGATTTTCTCTGTACCCTTTCTAACTTGACAACATCTTTCCTATAACATGGTGCCCAGAACTGGAAGTAAGAATAGAAAGGCAGATTATTATCTGAATGGTGTCAAGTTAGGAGGAGGGGGAGTTCAACGAGATCTGGGTGTCCTAGTGCATCAGTCAATGAAAGGAAGCATGCAGGTACAGCAGGCAGTGAAGAAAGCCAATGGAATGTTGGCCTTCATAACAAGAGGAGTTGAGTATAGGAGCAAAGAGGTCCTTCTGCAGTTGTACCGGGCCCTAGTGAGACCGCACCTGGAGTACTGTGTGCAGTTTTGGTCTCCAAATTTGAGGAAGGATATTCTTGCTATTGAGGGCGTGCAGCGTAGGTAAGAACTTTTTCAGTCAGAGAGTGGTGAAGGTGTGGAATTCTCTGCCTCAGAAGGCAGTGGAGGCCAGTTCGTTGGATGCTTTCAAGGGAGAGCTGGATAGAGCTCTTAAGGATAGCGGAGTGAGGGGGTATGGGGAGAAGGCAGGAACGGGGTACTGATTGTGAGTGATCAGCCATGATCGCATTGAATGGCGGTGCGTACAGGCTCGAAGGGCTGAATGGCCTCCTCCTGCACCTATTGTCTATTGTCTATTGAACACAATACTCTAAATGTGCCCACGCCAACGTCTTATACAACTGCAACATGACCTCCCAACTTCTGCACTCAGTAAGAAGGTTAAGACCCTACACTCTGCCATTCGCCCAATCCAGCTTTAAGATCTACGTCTTTGCATTTTTCACGGTGGCGCAGCGGTAGAGTTGCCGCCTCACAGCGCCAGAGACTCGTGTTCCATCCCGACTACAGGCGCCGTCTGTACGGAGTTTGAACGTTCTCCCCGTGACCTGCGTGGGGTTTTCTACAGGTGCTCCGGTTTCCTCCCACACTCCAAAGACGTGCAGGTTTTGTAGATTAATTGTCTCGGTATAAATGTAAATTGTCCCGCGTGTGCGATGGATCGTGTCAACGCGCGGGGATCGCTGGTCGGCGCGGGCCCGGTGGGCCGAAGGGCCTGTCTCTAAACTAAACCAAACTAAACTAAAAGTAGTCCTCTCCTTGAAGCAGGTTAATTAGTTAATCTGGTGACTCTCAGCAATCAGTAAAAACTTCTTTGTTCCCATTGCTGATCTTAGATTTCTTAGAAATCCCTCTTATTTAATTAACCGAGTCCCCCAGGAGCTGAGGAGAGACATGGACTCGTTTCTTTTAGTCGTGATTGAGGCCGCAATGGTGTCAAATAGTTCCTGAAAATTTAGTTCGGTTTAGTTTGGAGATACAGCGTGGAAACAGGCCCCTTCAATAGACGATAGACAATAGACAATAGGTGCAGGAGGAGGCCATTCAGCCCTTCGAGCCAGCACCGCCATTCAATGTGATCATGGCTGATCATTCTCAATCAGTACCCCGTTCCTGCCTTCTCCCCATACCCCCTCACTCCGCTATCCTTAAGAGCTCTATCCAGCTCTCCCTTGAAAGCATCCAACGAACTGGCCTCCACTGCCTTCTGAGGCAGAGAATTCCACACCTTCACCACTCTCTGACTGAAAAAGTTCTTCCTCGTCTCCGTTCTAAATGGCCGACCCCTTATTCTTAAACTGTGTGGCCCCTTGTTCTGGACTCCCCCAACATTGGGAACATGTTTCCTGCCTCTAATGTGTACAATCCCCTAATTATCT
>NC_135971.1:21272877-21287877 GCF_053455715.1 Rhinoraja longicauda | reverse complement strand
GCTGGGCGGCGCGGACTTGGAGGGCCGAAAAGGCCTGTTTCCGGCTGTATATATATGATATGATATGATATGATAATCTGTGTGATTTGGAAGGTTTATATCACCCATATAAACCTTCCAAATCACACAGGTTACAACACGCAAAGATATATTTGGAGTATTGTGAGCAATTGTGGGCCCCGGATCGGAGGAAGGACGTGCTGGCTCTGGAGAAGGTTCAGAGGAGGTTTACGAGAACGATCCCAGGAATGAGTGGGTTAACCTATGATGAGCGTTTGTCAAGCACTGGGCCTGTACTCGCTGGAGTTTAGAAGGATGAGGGGGGACCTCATTGAAACGTACAGAATAGTGAGCGGCCTGGATAGAGTGGATGTGGAGAGGATGTTTCCACCAAAGATACTAGAGCAAGATAGACCACTCGACCCTAAAGACCGTAGCACGTCACGGCGCCATTTTAGTAAGCAGAAACTTGCAGAAACATTTATAAAAGAAAAATAACAAAAATCTGTGAATCGATAGATGAGATATATTCTGCATTTTGATGGTATCATCACACAAACTGTTCCCCCACAACACTGAGTACACTGCGAGAGACAGTGGGTTTTGCTTACTAAAATGGCGGACGTTACGCTCCCTTTGCGTGCTACCCTTCAGTATAGACGATTTCAACGGAGTGGTTCATCTTGCTCCTCTAGTATCTTTGGTCTCCACTAGTGGGAGAGTCTAGGACCAGAGGGCACAGCCTCAGAATTAAAGGACGTTCCTTTCGGAAGGAGATGAGGAGGGATTTCTTTAGTCAGAGGGTGGTGAATCTGTGGGATTCTTTGCCACAGACGGCTGTGGAGGCCACAAGTCAGTGGGTGTACTTAAGGCAGAGATAGATAGATTCTTGAATAGTACGGGTGTCAGGGGCTATGGGGAGAAGGCAGGAGAATGGGGTTGGGAGGGAGAGAGATAGATCAGCCATGATTGAATGGCGGAGCAGACTTGATGGGCCGAAGGGCCTAATTCCTCTCCTATCACATTTGACCTTATGGCATGGAGCCCGGGTACCGAATGCCAGCATCGTAACGCAGATTGGATCGTAACGCACAATCCCTGCACGATTCAGAACGTGGCTTCCAAACGCAAAACCTCCCACCACAACTGTATGAGGCAGCGTGACACCGTTGCTGTTGGACTGCCGAGATCCCAACGCGTTTGAGCGGTGACATTGACAGATCCATACATAAAGTCATAGAGTCATAGAATCATAGAGTGATACAGTGTGGAAACAGGCCCTTCGGCCCCAACACACCCACACCGGCCAACAATGTCCCAGCTGCCCTAGTCCCACCTGCCCGCGCTTGGCCCATATCCCTCCAAACCCGTCCTATCCATAATAATAATAATAATAATAATGCATTTTATTTATATAGCGCTTTTCATACACTCAAAGACGCTTTACAGAGATTTTGAGAACATAGGGAAATGAATAAATAGATAAATAAGTAAATAAATAAATGAACAGAGAAAGGAGACAGTAGGTGAGGTGACCTTCAGTGGTTGAAGGCAGTGCTGAACAGGTGAGACTTCAGCGATGTTTTGAATGTGGTGAGTGAGGGGGAGTCTCTGACGGTTTGGGGTAGTGAGTTCCATAGGGTGGGAGCAGCGATGGAGAAAGCCCTGTCCCCCCAGGATCTGAGTTTGGTCCGGATGTGGGGGGATAGGAGATTGGCAGCGGCAGAGCGGAGGGTGCAGGTGGGAGTGTGCCTGTGGAGGAGGTCGGTCAGGTAGGATGGGGCCAGGTTATGGAGGGCTTTGTAGGTCATGAGGAGAAATTTGTACTGGATTCTCTGGGGGATGGGGAGCCAGTGGAGTTTGTAAAGGACGGGGGTGATATGGTCACGGATCGAGGTGTGTGTGAGTAGACGGGCAGCGGAGTTTTGAATGTATTGAAGTTTACTGATGATTTTTGAGGGTGAGCCATAGAGGAGGCTGTTGCAGTAGTCCAGACGGGAGGTGATGAAGGCGTGGATGAGGGTTTCTGCAGCTGTGGAGGAGAGGGATGGACGGAGACGGGCAATGTTTTTGAGGTGGAAGAAGGCTGTCTTTGTGATGTGTTTGATGTGTTTGTCGAAGGAGAGGGTTTGATCAAGGATGATTCCAAGATTCCGGATGTGAGGTGAGGTGGATACTGGGAGACCATGTGCCTGTCCAACTGTTTCTTAAACGATGGGATGGTCCCAGCCTCAACGACCACCTCCGGCAGCTCGTTCCACACACCCACCACCCTCTGTGTGAAAACGTTACCCCTCCGATTCCTATTAAATCTTTTCCCCTTCACCTTGAACCTATGTCCTCTGGTCCTCGATTCCCCTACTCTGGGCAAGAGACTCTGTGCGTCTACCCGATCTATTCCTCTCATGATTTTGTACACCTCTACAAGATCTCCCCTCATCCTCCAGCGCTCCAAGGAATAGAGACCCAGCCGGCTCAACCTCTCCCTGTAGCTCACACCCTCTAGTCCTGGCAACTATTGTTTTCTCACACAAAAATTTTGTAAAGGTAGGTAACGAGAATCTATAGATATTATTTAATAAAAAACCAAGACTGTTCAAGAAAACATTGAGAAAACATTTCTACGGAAATGGAAGCCAGAAGTGGAAATATTAGGTCGACACAAAATGCCGGAGTAACTCAGCGGGTCAGGCAGCATCTCGGGAGAGAAGGAATGGGTGACGTTTCGGGTCGAGACCCTTCTTCAGACTGATGTCAGGGGGGGGGCGGGACAAAGGAAGGATATAGGTGGAGACAGGAAGATAGAGGGAGATCTGGGAAGGAGGAGGGGAAGAGAGGGACAGAGGAGCTATCTAAAGTTGGAGAAGTCGATGTTCATACCGCTGGGCTGCAAACTGCCCAGGCGAAATATGAGGTGCTGTTCCTCCAATTTCCGGTGGGCCTCACTATGGCGAAATATGACAGAAAGGTCAGACTGGGAGTGGGAGGGGGAGTTGAAGTGCTCAGCCACCGGGAGATCAGTTTGGCCAACGCGGACTGAGCGCAGGTGTTGAGCGAAGCGATCGCCGAGCCTCCAGGTTTGTAGGTTGATTGGTTTGGATAAGACATGTAAATTGTCCGCAGTGTGTGTTGAATAGTGCTAGCGTACTGAGTGGTCGGTGCGGACTTGCTGGGCCTGCTGGGACTTTCTGCGTTGTGTCTCGAAAAACGTAAAAGAGATCCTTCTTCAGACTGATGTCAGGGGAGGGGGGCGGGACAAGGGTACTGTAGAATCTTACTTAGATACAGTAAGGCTAATAGGAGAACTGGGAAGGGGGAGGGGATGGAGAGAGAGGGAATGCCGGGGCTACTTGAAGTTAGAGAAGTCAATGTTCATACCGCTGGGCTGTAAGCTGCCCAAGCAGAATATGAGGTGCGCTTCGTCCAATTTGCGCTGGGCCTCACTCTGTCGGAGGAGGAGGAGGCCCAGGACAGAGAGGTCAGTGCGGGAGTGGGAGGGGGGGAGGAGTTAAACTGTTGGGCAACCGGGAGATCAGGTAGGTTTAGGCGGACTGTTCAGCGAAACAATCGCCGAGCCTGCGTTTGTATCCTGCCGACATCTTGCTCTTGGCCTTCCATGAAGGCGCGAAACAATGAAACCCATCATCTTCAATCAATGATCAGTTGTACAGGGCATTGGTGAGACCGCGCCTGGAGTATTGCGTACAGTTTTGGTCTCCTAATCTGAGGAAAGACATTCTTGCCACAGAGGGAGTACAGAGAAGGTTCACCAGATTGATTCCTGGGATGGCAGGACTTTCATGTGAAGAAAGACTGGATAGACTCGGCTTGTACTCGGTGGAATTTAGGAGTCTGAGGGGGGATCTTATAGAAACTTACAAAATTCTTAAGGGGCTGGACAGGCTAGATGCGGGAAGATTGTTCCCGATGTTGGGGAAGTCCAGAACAAGGGGTCACAGTTTAAGGATAAGGGGGAAGTCTTTTAGGACCGAGATGAGAAAGTTTTTTTTTCACACAGAGAGTGGTGAATCTGTGGAATTCTCTGTCACAGAAGGTAGTTGAGGCCGGTTCATTGGCTATATTTAAGAGGGAGTTCGATGTGGCCCTTGTGGCTAAATGGATCAGGGGGTATGGAGAGAAGGCAGGTATGGGATACTGAGCTGGATGATCAGCCATGATCATATTGAATGGCGGTGCGTACAGGCTAGAAGGGCCGAATGGCCTACTCCTGCACCTATTTTCTATGTTTCTATACAGTACCGATGGTAAGCAATCCAGCACCCATCTATAAATATCTTCTCTCCGTCAACGCCATCAAAAATAAATTATTTTATCATATTTATTCTACCACTGGTGAGTGTGGGAGGGGACAGAATAATTTCTGACTGTAATCCCTTCGAACACAATCGTTATTATAGATAGAATTAACTGGAATCCTCAATTGAGTATTTGACGTATTGCTTGTCCAATCTATCTGATCCTTGACATTCAATCTGACACGATAGGCAGTGGAGGCCAATTCTCTGAATGCATTCAAGAGAGAGCTGGATAGAGCTCTTAAGGATAGCGGAGTCTGGGGGTATGGGGAGAAGGCAGGAACGGGGTACTGATTGAGAATGATCAGCCATGATCACATTGAATGGCGGTGCTGGCTCGAAGGGCCGAATGGCCTCCTCCTGCACCTATTGTCTATTGTCTATTGTCTATTGGTGCGTTATAGGAAAGATTTTGTCAAGCTTGAAAGGGGTTCAGAGAAGATTTACGAGGATGTTGCCAGGACTAGAGGGTGTGAGCTACAGGGAGAGGTTGAGCGGGCTGGGTCTCTATTCCATGGATGAGGGGAGATCTTATAGAGGTGTTACAAAATCATGAGAGGAATAGATCGGGTCGACGCACAAGAGTCTCTATTATTAAGGGGTTGGAGACGTTAGAGGCAGGAAACATGTTCCCAATGTTGGGGGAGTCCAGAACCAGGGGCCACACAGTTTAAGAATAAGGGGTCGGCCATTTAGAACTGAGACGAGGAAAAACTTTTTCAGTCAGAGAGTTGTGAATCTGTGGAATTCTCTGCCTCAGAAGGCAGTGGAGGCCAATTCTCTGAATGCATTCAAGAGAGAGCTGGATAGAGCTCTTAAGGATAGCGGAGTCAGGGGGTAAATACATTTACTCCACAATCTTCAGGGGAAGAGAATTCCAGACAATCGCCATCCTTGGAAGTGAATTCTCGTTTCAAATGACCGGCCTCTTACGTTGTAACTATGTTTAATTCAGTTTAGAAACATAGAAAAAATAGGTGCAGGAGGAGGCCATTCGGCCCTACGAGCCAGCACCGCCATTCAATGTGATCATGGCTGATCATTCTCAATCAGTACCCCGTTCCTGCCTTCTCCCCATACCCCCTGACTCCGCTATCCTTAATAGCTCTATCTAACTCTCTCTTGAAAGCATCCAGTGAATTGGCTTCCACTGCCTACAGCGGCAGAGAATTCCACAGATTCACAACTCTCTGAGTGAAAATGTTTTTCCTCATCTCCGTTCTAAATGGCCTACCCCTTATTCTTAAACTGTGTGGCCCCTGGTTCTGGACTCCCCCAACATTGGGAACATGTTTCCTGCCTCTAACGTGTCCAACCCCTTAATAATCTTATACGTTTCGATAAGATCTCCTCTCATCCTTCTAAATTCCAGCGTATACAAGCCCAGTCGCTCCAGTCTTTCAACGTATGACAGTCCCGCCATTCCGGTGAACCTACGCTGCACGCCCTCAATAGCAAGAATATGTTTAATTCACTATGTTTAATTCAGTTTAGAAACAAAGACAAATAGGTGCAGGAGGAGGCCATTCGGCCCTTCGATCCAGCACCGCCATTCAACATGATCATGGCTGATCATCCACAATCAGTATCCTGTTCCTGCTTTCTCCCCACATTCCTTGATTCCGTTAGCCCTAAGAGCTAAATCTAACTCTCTCTTGAAAGCATCTAGTGAATTGGCCTCCACTGCCTTCTGAGGCAGAGAATTCCACAGATTCACAACTCTCTAAGTGAAAATGTTTTTCCTCATCTCAGTCCTAAATGGTCTACCCCTTATTCTTAAACTGTGTGACCCCTGGTTCTGGACTCCCCCAACAGCGGAAACATTTTTCCTGCATCTAGCCCGTCCAATCCGTTAAGAATTTTATATCTATCCAAAATATTCCCTCTCATCCTTCTTGTTCAGAGATTCAGCACGGAAACAGGCCCTTCGGCCCACGCCCGATCAGCGATCACCCCGTGCACGAACACTATCCCACACACGCTGGGGACAATTTTCAATTTATAAAAGCAATTGACCTACAAACCCGCGCGTCTTTGGAGTGTGGGAGGAAACCGGAGCTCCCGGAGAAAAACCCACGCAGGCCACGGGGAGAACGCACAAACTCCGTACGGACAGCGCCCGTGGTCCGGATGGGACCCGGGTCTCTGGCGCTGTGAGGCGGCAACTCTAACGCAGCGCCACCGTGTCGCACCCCATCCCCTTGTTCGACAATCTCCCGCAAGTGGAAAACATCTACCACAGTTTAAGAATAAGGGGTCGGCCATTTAGAACGGAGATGAGGAAAAACTTTTTCAGTCAGAGAGTTGTGAATCTGTGGGATTCTCTGCCTCAGAGGGCAGTGGAGGCCAATTCTCTGGATGCATTCAAGAGAGAGCTAGATAGAGCTCTCTCTTGAATGGGGACCCATTTAGAGAGCTGCAGCGCGGAAACAGGCCCTTTGGTCCACACCGACCAGCGATCCCCACACATTCACACCAGCCTACGCACACTGGGGACAATTTTACAGTTACACAATTACACCAGGCCGATGAACCGACAAGCCTGCATGCCTTTGGAGTGCAATGTTTGCCCTTACGATCTTAAGTTCCAACAAGAACAGCGTCATTCCTTCCAAACCCATTCGATTGCGCTCTGGCCTGTAATTCACTCTCGGGTAATCTTTATTCTTCCCCCTCACCGCGGTTCCCCCCCCACTATCGGGCCCCCGTCGGGGACCCATTAGTGAGGGGAACCACCGTGAGGGGGAAAGACAATGGGGGATCCATTAGTGGGGGGAACCAGGGTGAGGGGGAAGAACAATGGAGGACCCATTAGTGGGGGGGGGGACCAGGGTGAGGAGGAAGAACAATGGAGTACCCGATTGTGGGGAGTACCACCGTGAGGGGGAAGGGGGAAAGTACAATGGAGGACCCGGTTGTTGGGGGAACCACCGTGAGGGGGGAGGGGGAAAGTACAATGGGGGACCCGGTTGTGGGGGGAACCAGGGTGAGGGGGAAGAGCAATGGAGGACCCGGTTCTGGGGGGAACCACCGTGAGGGGGAAGAACAATGGAGGACCCGGTTGTGGGGGGGAACCACCGTGATGGGGAAGAGCAATGGGGGACCCAGTAGTGGGGGGAACCACCGTGAGGGGGAAGTGCAATGGGGGACCCAGTAGTGTGGGGAACCACCGTGAGGGGGAAGAGCAATGGAGGACCCGGTTGTGGGGGGAACCACCGTGATGGGGAAGAGCAATGGGGGACCCAGTAGTGGGGGGAACCACCGTGAGGGGGAAGTGCAATGGGGGACCCATTAGTGGGGGGAACCACCGTGAGGGGGAAGTACAATGGGGGACCCATTAGTGGGAGGAACCACCGTGAGGGGGAAGAACAATGGGGGACCCATTAGTGGGAGGAACCAGGGTGAGGGGGAAGAACAATAGAAACATAGAAACATAGAAAATAGGTGCAGGAGTAGGCCATTCGGCCCTTCGAGCCTGTACGCACCGCCATTCAATATGATCATGGCTGATCATCCAACTCAGTATCCCGTACCTGCCTTCTCTCCATACCCCCTGATCCCTTTAGCCACAAGGGCCACATCTAACTCCCTCTTAAATATAGCCAATGAACCGGCCTCAACTACCTTCTGTGGCAGAGAATTCCACAGATTCACCACTCTCTGTGTGAAGAAAAACGTTCTCATCTCGGTCCTAAAAGACTTCCCCCTTATCCTTAAACTGTGACCCCTTGTTCTGGACTTCCCCAACATCGGGAACAATCTTCCTGCATCTAGCCTGTCCAACCCCTTAAGAATTTTGTAAGTTTCTATAAGTTCCCCCCCTCAGTCTTCTAAATTCCAGCGAGTACAAGCCGAGTCTATCCAGTCTTTCTTCATATGAAAGTCCTGCCATCCCAGGGATCAATCTGGTGAACCTTCTCTGTACTCCCTCTATGGCAAGAATGTCTTTCCCCAGATTAGGAGACCAAAACTGTCCGCAATACTCCAGGTGTGGTCTCACCAAGGCCCTGTACAACTGCAGCAGAACCTCCCTGCTCCTAAACTCAAATCCCCTCGCTATGAATGCCAACATACCATTGGCTTTCTTCACTGCCTGCTGCACCTGCATGCCTACTTTCAATGACTGGTGTACCATGACACCCAGGTCTCGTTGCATCTCCCCTTCTCCTAATCGGCCACCATTCAGGTAATAGTCTGCTTCCCTGTTCTTGCCACCAAAGTGGATAACCTCACATTTATCCACATTATACTGCATCTGCCATGCATTTGCCCACTCACCTAACCTATCCAAGTCACGTTGCAGCCTCCTAGCATCCTCCTCACAGCTAACACTGCCCCCCAGCTTCGTGTCATCCGCAATGGGGGCCCCAGTAATATGGGGACCGCCGTGAGGGGGGGGAGGGCGGAAGAACAATGAAAAATAGGGCGGGAGAGGGGGGGGGCAAAAGGGGGAGCCGGCGTGCTTTGTAACTCCGTCAGTGCCGTAGGTGGCCGCCATTTGTATACATGGTGTGCAAGCAAGGAATCTCGCTGTGCCTTGTCACATCTACGTACTAAAACTCTCGTTTGTTTGTTTGTTTGTTTGTTTGTTCCTGAGCTACAGCCAAAACGGTTCACGACAGCGCGCCGATTTTAGGCCCACCTGACTCACCGTCGTCCCTTTGGTGCCAATGGAAGAAGTTTCATTGAAATCGGTGTTATATATTTAAAGTTATTCACATTTTATAGTTTAAATCTATCTGGGAGGGAGGGAGGGAGGGAGGGAGGGAGGGAGGGAGGGAGGGAGGGGGGGATAAGGGGGGTTGAGGTGGTGGATTGGGGGGGAGGGGAAGGGGGAGGGGAAGGGGGTGGAGGGGGAGGGAGGAGGGAGGGAGAGGGGGAGGGGGGGAGGAGGGAGAGGGGGAGGAGAGGGTGCTGCACCAATGCAGGAGGGGTTTGGGCCCAACGGGTCCACTTGTTCTAGTGTGACAATAACGTATTCCTATTCCTAAGTCACTCCCGGTCATGCATTAACCCACCTGACCCCTGCATTAAACTCCAATCTCTAGCTTAGTCCTAGAGTGATACAGCATGGAAACAGGCCCTTCGGCCCAACTTGCCCATGCTAACCTACTTCTACAGTTGTACCGGGCCCTGGTGAGACCGCACCTGGAGTACTGTGTGCAGTTTTGGTCTCCAAATTTGAGGAAGGATATTCTTGCTATGGAGGGCGTGCAGCGTAGGTTCACTAGGTTAATTCCCGGAATGGCGGGACTGTCGTATGTTGAAAGGCTGGAGCGATTGGGCTTGTATGCACTGGAATTTAGAAGGATGAGGGGGGATCTTATTGAAGCATATAAGATAATTAGGGGATTGGACACAGTAGAGGCAGGAAACATGTTCCCAATGTTGGGGGAGTCCAGAACAAGGGGACACAGTTTAAGAATAAGGGGTAGGCCATTTAGAACGGAGATGAGGAAGAATTTTTTCAGTCAGAGAGTGGTGAAGGTGTGGAATTCTCTGCCTCCGAAGGCAGTGGAGGCCAGTTCGTTGGATGCTTTCAAGAGAGAGCTGGATAGAGCTCTTAAGGATAGCGGAGTCAGGGGGTATGGGGAGAAGGCAGGAACGGGGTACTGATTGAAAGTGATCAGCCATGATCGCATTGAATGGCGATGCGTACAGGCTCGAAGGGCTGAATGGCCTACTCCTGCACCTATTGTCTATTGCCTATTGTCTAACCAACATGTCCCATCTACACTAGTCCCAACTGCCTGCACTTGGTCCATATCCCTCCAAACCTGTCCTATCCATGTACCTGTCCAACTGCTTCTTAAACGTCGGGATAGTCCCAGCCTCAACTACCTCCTCTGGCAGCTCGTTCCACACATCCACCGCCCTCTGTGTGAAAAAGTCACCCCTCAGATTCCTATTAAATCTTTTCCCCTTCATCTTAAATCTATGCCCTCTGGTTTTCGCTCCCCCTACTCTGGGTAAAAGACTCTGCGCGTCTGCCCAACCTATTCCTCGCATGTTTATATACACGTCTATAAGATCACCCCTACATCCTCCTGCGCTCCATGGAATAGAGACCCAGCCCGCTCAACCTCTCCCTGTAGCTCACACCCTCTAGTCCTGGCAACATCCTTGAAAATCTTCTCTGCGGCCTTTCCAGCTTAAAAAACATATTTTTTACTATTACAGGGTGAACAAAACTGAAGATGGAACGGTCGTCGAGTGACACAGCGTGGAAACAGGCCCTTCGGCCCAACTTGCCCACACCGGCCAACATGCCCCAGCTACACCAGTCCCACCTGCCTGCGTTTAGGCCCACATCCCTCCAAAACCCGTCCTGTCCACCTACCCAGGTATCCATTCCTCCATATTTAAACAACCTGAACTCATGGATTAGATTCCAGCCTCTAACTCACACCTAGGTATTCATAGCGTAGGATAGAACTGCAGGTTTAAATCCAAGACACAAAATGCTGGAGTAACTCTTAGTCTCTTGCCCAGAGTAGGGGAACCGAGGACCAGAGGACGAAAGGTTCAAGGTGAAGGGGGAAAGATTTCATAGGAATCTGAGTGGTAACTTTTCACACAGAGGGTGGTGGGTGTGTGGAACGAGCTGCCAGAGGAGGTAGTTGAGGCTGGGACTATCGCAACGTTTAAGAAACAGTTTGGCATGGGGCAGGTTTGACCAATAATAATAATAGACAATAGGTGCAGGAGGAGGCCATTCGGCCCTTCGAGCCTGTACGCACCGCCATTCAATGTGATCGTGGCTGATCATTCTCAATCAGTACCCCGTTCCTGCCTTCTCCCCATACCCCCTGACTCCGCTATCCTTAAGAGCTCTATCTAGCTCTCTCTTGAATGCATTCAGAGAATTGGCCTCCACTGCCTTCTGAGGCAGAGAATTCAACAGATTCACACCTCTCTGACTGAAAAAGTTGTTCCTCATCTCAGTTCTAAATGGCCTACCCCTGATTCTTAAACTGTGGCCCCTGGTTCTGGACTCCCCCAACATTGGGAACATGTTTCCTGCCTCTAACGTGTCCAACCCCTTATTAATCTTATACGTTTCGATAAGATCTCCTCTCATCCTTCTAAATTCCAGTGTGTACAAGCCTAGTCGCTCCAGCCTTTCAACATATGACAGTCCCACCATTCCGGGAATTAACCTAGTAAACCTACGCTGCACGCCCTCAATAGCAAGAATATCCTTCCTCAAATTTGGATTCCAAAACTGCACACAGTACTCCAGGTGCGGTCTCACCAGGGCCCGGTACAACTGCAGAAGGACCTCTTTGCTCCGATACTCAACTCCTCTTGTTATGAAGGCCAACATTCCATTGGCTTTCTTCACCGCCTGCTGTACCTGCATGCTTCCTTTCAGCGTAATAATAATATATTCCTTTATTCGTCCCACACCGGGGAAATTTACAGTGTTACATCAGCAAAGTGGATCGCAAGAGATCATTCATTATAAATAAAATTAAAGACAAGGATAGATTGTATTCCTTAACTGTTACTGTTGACTCGTCCGCTGGGAGCAGTGCTGGTTGTGCAGTCTCACAGCAGCGGGAAGGAAGGACCTCCTATATCTCTCCTTCACGCACTTGGGGTGAAGGAGTCTGTCACCGAAGGAGCTACTCAGTGCAGTGACAGTGAACTGCATGGGGTGGGAGTCGTTGTCCAGCAGCGATGTTAGCATTGCCATCATCCTCCTCTCTCCCAAGAGCAGGCAGATAGGACTAGTGTAGCTGGGGCATGTTGGCCGGAGTGGGCAAGATGGGCCGAAGGGCCTGTTTTCACATTGTATCACTCTAAGACTCTACACTGGAATTCAGAAGGATGAGAGGGGATCTTATCGATACGTATAAGATTATTAAGGGGTTGGACACGTTAGAGGCAGGAAACATGTTCCCAATGTTGGGGGAGTCCAGAACCAAGGGGCCACACAGTTTAAGAATAAGGGGTCGGCCATTTAGAACTGAGATGAGGAAAAACCTTTTTCGGTCAGAGAGTTGTGAATCTGTGGAATTCTCTGCCTCAGAAGGCAGTGGAGGCCAATTCTCCGAATGCATTCAAGAGAGAGCTGGATAGAGCTCTTAAGGATAGTGGAGTCAGGGGGTATGGGGAGAAGGCAGGAACGGGGTACTGATTGTGAATGATCAGCCATGATCACATTGAATGGCGGTGCGCACAGGCTCGAAGGGCCGAATGGCCTCCTCCTGCATCTATTGTCTATTGTCTATTGTCTGTGACAGGCAGCATCTCTGGAGAAAACGAACGCGCGAGGATTCGGGCCGAGACCCTTTTTCACACATGGTTATTTATTATTCTATATTTAAACCACGTCCTGAATTAAACTCCATCCTGTAATTCGCTACCCAGCATCAATGATTCGAAATAACAGGCTTCTAAACCATTCGAGGTGTTTCGAAGAGGTTTTAACTGCCACAAAGTCTGAAGAAGGGTCTCGACCCGAAACGTCACCCATTCCTTCTCTCCTGAGATGCTGCCCGACCCGCTGAGTTACTCCAGCATTTTGTGAATAAACACCTTCGAATTGTACCAGCATCCGCAGTTATTTTCTTATTTTAACTGCTACAAGTGCCAGTTATATTCATCAGGTCAAAAGTGATAGGAGCAGAATTAGGCCATTCGGCCCATCCAGTCTACTCCGCCATTCAATCACGGCTGATCTATCTCTCCCATCCTAACCCCATTCTCCTGCCTTCTCCCCATAACCCCTGACACCCGCACTAATCAAGAATCTATCTATCTCTGCCTTAAGTATATCCACTGATTTGGCCTCCACAGCCGTCTGTGGCAAAGCATTTGACAGATTCACCGCCCTCTGACTAAAGAAATTACTCCTCATCTCCTTCCTAAAGGAACGTCCTTTAATTCTGAGGCCGTGCCCTCTGGTCCTGGACTCTCCCACCAGTGGAAACATCGTCCCCACATCCACTCCATCCAGGGCCGCTCACTGTTCTGTACGTTTCAATGAGCTCATCCTTCTAAACTCCAGCGAGTACAGGCCCAGTGCCGACAAACGCTCATCGTGGGTTAACCCGCTCGTTGCTGGGATCGTTCTCGTAAACCTCCTCTGGGCCCTCTCCAGAGCCAGCACGTCCTTCCTCAGATATGGGGCTCGAAATTGTTCTCAATACGTATCAGTATCGGGCGGATGACATGGATCGCACGGGTATGGGCCAAACGCGGGCAGGTGGGGGGCTGGTGTAGATGGGACGTGTTGGGCCGGTGTGTGCAAGCCTGTCTCCACAGGCCCGTATCACTCCACGACTATGACTCCACTCTACACTGGAATTTAGAAGGATGAGAGGGGATCTTATCGAAACGTATAAGATTATTAAGGGGTTGGACGCGTTAGAGGCAGGAAACATGTTCCCAATGTTGGGGGAGTCCAGAACCAGGGGCCACACACAGTTTAAGAATAATGGGCGGGCCATTTAGAACGGAGATGAGGAAAAACCTTTTTCAGTCAGAGAGTTGTGAATCTGTGGAATTCTCTGCCTCAGAAGGCAGTGGAGGCCAATTCTCTGAATGCATTCAAGAGAGAGCTGGATAGAGCTCTTAAGGATAGCGGAGTCAGGGGGTATGGGGAGAGGGCAGGAACGGGGTACTGATTGTGGATGATCAGCCATGATCACACGGTAGCGCAGCGGTAGAGTTGCTGCTTTACAGCGAATGCAGCGCCGGAGACTCAGGTTCGATCCTGACTACGGGTGCTGCACTGTAAGGAGTTTGTACGTTCTCCCCGTGACCTGCGTGGGTTTTCTCCGAGATCTTCGGTTTCCTCCCACACTCCAAAGACGTACAGGTTTGTAGGTTAATTGGCTGGGTAAAATGTAAAAATTGTCCCCTAGTGTGTGTGTGGGATAGTGTTAATGTGCGGGGATCGCTGGGCGGCGCGGACTTGGAGGGGACGAAAAGGCCTGTTTCCGGCTGTGTATATATATATGAATGGCGGTGCGTACTGGCTCGAAGGGCTGAATGGCCTCCTCCTGCACCTATGACATCGAGAGAGAAACACGCACAGTCTCCAAACAATCTTAACTCACGTGTCAGTAATTGAAGGAAGGCTAAGGGGGGGTTCCTGGGCATGTTCCGGCCTCGATCCCTGCCTCTTCTGTAAGCCAGTTTTACCAGCAGTTTCGCCTGTGGAAGGGCCTTCCAACAGCAGGCAGTCCAGCCCCCTCTGACTACAGACTGCAACCCGGCTCGGCTCGGCTCGGCTTGTACACTCCACTGATTCAGTGGTTGACTTCCTCGGCAACTAATTTACTTCCCTTACAACCTCCAGCCTTTTCTTTTTTTACACAACAAAAGCAGTTTTATTTTAAGGTACTTATTGCGGTTGCTTAAATGCCTTGATTATACCAGTCTAAATAAATTGCACAGCTGTATTAAGGGATGACATTCGACTAGTTCTCTCTCGTTCTCTCTCCTCCAGTCTCTCTCTCTCAACCTCTCTCTCAACCTCTTCGCTCTCTCTCTCTCTCTCTCTCTCTCTCTCTCTCTCTCTCTCTCTCAACCTCTCCCTTACAACCTCCTCTCTCTCTCTCTCTCTCACACACAACCTCTCTCTCTCTCTCTCTCTTACAACCTCCTCTCTCTCTCTCTCTCTCTCTCTCTCTCTCTCTCTCTCACACTCACAACCTCTCTCTCACACAAC
>NC_135971.1:21217871-21272377 GCF_053455715.1 Rhinoraja longicauda | reverse complement strand
TTCACCACCCTCTGACTGAAAAAGTTCTTCCTCATCTCCGTTCTAAATGGCCTACCCCTTATTCTTAAACTGTGGCCCCTTGTTCTGGACTCCCCCAACATTGGGAACATGTTATCTGCCTCTAATGTGTCCAATCCCCTAATTATCTTATATGTTTCAATAAGATCCCCCCTCATCCTTCTAAATTCCAGTGTATACAAGCCCAATCGCTCCAGCCTTTCAACATACGACAGTCCCGCCATTCCGGGAATTAACCTAGTGAACCTACACTGCACGCCCTCCATAGCAAGAACATCCTTCCTCAAATTTGGAGACCAAAACTGCACACAGTACTCCAGGTGCGGTCTCACCAGGGCCCGGTACAACTGTAGAAGGACCTCTTTGCTCCTATACTCAACTCCTCTTGTTATGAAGGCCAACATTCCATTGGCTTTCTTCACTGCCTGCTGAACCTGCATGCTTCCTTTCATTGACTGATGCACTAGGACACCCAGATCTCGTTGAACTCCCCCTCACTCCTAACTTGACACCATTCAGATAATAATCTGCCTTTCTATTCTTACTTCCAAAGTGAATAACCTCACACTTATCTACATTAAACTGCATCTGCCATGTATCCGCCCACTCACAGTATAGTCTGATCAAGGATAGTCCGAGGGTCACCAATGAGGTAGATAGTAGTTCAGGACCGCTCACTGGTTGTGGTGGATGGTTCAGTTGCCTGATAACAGCCGGAAGAAACTGCCCCTGAATAGACAATAGACAATGGACAATAGGTGCAGGAGGCGGCCATTCGGCCCTTCGAGCCTGTACGCACCGTCATTCAATGTGATCATGGCTGATCATTCCAATCAGTACCCCGTTCTTGCCTTCTCCCCATACCCCCTGACTCTCTATCATTAAGAGCTCTATCCAGCTCTCTCTTGAAAGCACCCAGAGATTTGGCCTCCACTGCCTTCTGAGGCAGAGAATTCCACAGATTCACAACTCTCTGACTGAAAAAGTTCTTCCTCATCTCCATTCTAAATGGCCTACCCCTTATTCTTAAACTGTGTGGCCCCTGGTTCTGGACTCCCCCAACATCGGGAACGTGTTTCCTGCCTCTAGCTTGTCCAACCCCTTAATGATCTTATATGTTTCGATAGGATCCCCTCTCGTCCTTCTAAATTCCAGTGTATACAAGCCCAGTTGCTCCAGTCTTTCAACATATGACAGTCCCGCCATTCCGGGAATTAACCTAGTAAACCTACGCTGCACGCCCCCAATAGCAAGAATATCCTTCCTCAAATTTGGAGACCAAAACTGCACACAGTATTCCAGCTGAGGTCTCACTAGGGCCCCGTACAACTGCAGAAGAGACCAAAACTGCACACAGTACTCCAGGTGCGGTCTCACTAGGGCCCCTGTACAACTGCAGAAGGACCTCTTTGCTCCTACAATTGCAGAAGGACCTCTTGGCTCCTGGTATACTTCTGGTATGCTTACATGAAAAAAAAATACAAAGAAATATGCCTACCACGTGTTATATGGAAGTTAAACTTGTTTATACACTGATGGTGAATGTTCTCTCCACAACGAGATACTGGGTCCTCAGCTGTTAATTCCAGCATTAAAGAAATCATCATTTTATCTAAAGGCCCCATTTAGCTATGAGCCTGTAATTAAAAATCAATCGTTCTGAACGAGTTTTATCTGTTTCGCTGCAGGCAGTTCAATAAAGAATACCACAATTTATGACAGGGTCTTATGTCCTTCACTTTAGGACCTTACTGTGTTCCAGATGTTACACTTTAGAGATGGGGCTCAGAAACAGGCCGTTCGGCCCTCCGAGTCCGCGCCACCAGCACCGGTCTATACACTAGGTGGCGCAGTGGTAGAGTTGCTGCCTCACGGCGCCAGAGACCCGGGCTCCATCCCGACCACGGGCGCCGTCTGTGCGGAGTTTGCACGTTCTCCCCGTGACCTGCGTGGCTTTTCTCCGAGATCTTCGGTTTCCTCCCGCACTCCAAAGACGTTCGGGCTTGTAATTAAACTGGCTTGGAATAAATGTAAATTGTCCCTAGTGTGTGTAGGATAGTGCTAATGTGCGGGGATCGCTGGTCGGCGCGGACTCGGTGGGCCGAAGGGCCTGTTTCCGCGCTGTATCTCTGACTGGAATTTAGAAGGATGAGGGGGGATCTTATTGAAACATATAAGATAATTAGGGGATTGGACACATTAGAGGCAGGAAACATGTTCCCAATGTTGGGGGAGTCCAGAACAAGGGGCCACAGTTTAAGAATAAGGGGTAGGCCATTTAGAACGGAGATGAGGAAGAACTTTTTCAGTCAGAGAGTGGTGAAGGTGTGGAATTCTCTGCCTCAGAAGGCAGTGGAGGCCAGTTCGTTGGATGCTTTCAAGAGAGAGCTGGATAGAGCTCTTAAGGATAGCGGAGTGAGGGGGTATGGGGAGAAGGCAGGAACGGGGTACTGATTGAGAGTGATCAGCCATGATTGCATTGAATGGCGGTGCTGGCTCGAAGGGCTGAATGGCCTCCTCCTGCACCTATTGTCTATTGTCTATAACTAAACTAAACTGGGGACAAATTACAATTTTTTTTGCCGAAGCCAATTAACCAACAAACCTGCACGTCTTTGGAGCGTGGGAGGAAACCGGAGCGCCCGGAGAAAACCCACGCAGGTCACGGGGAGAACGTGCGAACTCCGTACAGACAGCGCCCGTAGTCGGGATCGAACTCGGGTCTCTGGCGCTGCAAGGCAGCAAATCTACCGCCGCGCCACCGTGACAGCCCTATTGGTTTCCATTGGAGTGAGGGAGATCATTGCCAGAGAATTGAGCACGACGACTTGGACCGAGCTCCAGAATATACAGTAACTTGCTCGAAACAATCCCACCTAAAATCACCAGGTCAGTCCCCGACAACCGGAACTGTGAGAGGATTTTCCTATGAGGATTTCTCAAGGTATTAGGATAAGAGTGTCGGGGTGTTATGTTGCAGTCGTACATTTTGGGCGGCACGTTGGCGCGGCGGTAGATTTGTTGCCTCACAGCGCCAGAGGCAAGCGTCTGATCCTGACTACAGGTGGTGTCCGAGCGGAGTCACGGGGAGAACGTACAAACTCCGTACAGACAGCGCCCGTAGTCAGGATCGAACCTGAGTCTCTGGCGCTGTGAGGCAGCAACTCTACCGCTGCGCCACTGCTTCAGAGATACAGCGAGGTAAAACAGGCCCTTCGGCCCAT
Organism: Rhinoraja longicauda; assembly: GCF_053455715.1. Taxonomy (NCBI): domain Eukaryota; kingdom Metazoa; phylum Chordata; class Chondrichthyes; order Rajiformes; family Arhynchobatidae; genus Rhinoraja; species Rhinoraja longicauda. The sequence continues at coordinate 21,269,135 of NC_135971.1, read as the reverse complement.
CGAGTCAGTGCCAACCATTGATCACCACGTGCACTAGCACCAGCCTACACACTCGACCTCACCTGGAGTACTGTGTGCAGTTTTGGTCTCCAAATTTGAGGAAGGATATTCTTGCTATTGAGGGCGTGCAGCGTAGGTTCACCAGGTTAATTCCCGGAATGGCGGGACTATCATATGTTGAAAGACTGGAGCGACTAGGCTTGTATACACTGGAATTTAGAAGGATGCGAGGGGTTCTTATCGAAACGTATAAGATTATTAAGGGGTTGGACACGTTAGAGGCAGGAAACATGTTCCCAATGTTGGGGGAGTCCAGAACCAGGGGCCACACACAGTTTAAGAATAAGGGGTCGGCCATTTAGAACGGAGATGAGGAAAAACTTTTTCAGTCAGAGAGTTGTGAATCTGTGGAATTCTCTGCCTCAGAGGGCAGTGGAGGCCAATTCTCTGAATGCATTCAATAGACAATAGACAATAGACAATAGACAATAGGTGCAGGAGGAGGCCATTCAGCCCTTCGAGCCAGCACCGCCATTCAATGCGATCATGGCTGATCACTCAATCAGTACCCCGTTCCTGCCTTCTCCCCATACCCCAGTTCAAGAGAGAGCTAGATAGAGCTCTTAAGGATAGCGGAGTCAGGGGGTATGGGGAGAAGGCAGGAACGGGGTACTGATTGAGAATGATCAGCCATGATCACATTGAATGGCGGTGCGTACAGGCTCGAAGGGTCTAATGGCCTCCTCCTGCACCTATTGTCTATTGTCTATTGCCTCCATTTGCACTGGTGGGGGGAGTGGGGGGGGGATGGAGGAAGTTTTCAGGTCGCGCCGATCGATCCATTGAAACGGTCATTGACACAAACACAAATGAAACTGGCGTTGAGCAGAATCCTGCCACGGCAACTTCAAGGGCCCAATCCAGGGTAACCATGACGACGCGATGGAGCCGCCACTCGACATATATTTTGACGTAGCCATGGTGATACCCCTTTGTCTAATCTAATGATAATGCAGAGCAGGTCACTTATCCCGAATGGCAAACGAACCGTGCGGTATCTCTAATTGGGTGGAAGGATTCAACAGCGATCGGAGTCCTTGTAGTAGTTCTGTTACTGTTCTCAGCGGTGTTGATGTCGATATTCGTGTGACGCGGTGGCGCGAAGTCGAGTTGCTGCCGTCCGGCGCTTACAGCGCCAGAGACCCCGGGTTCGATCCCGACTACGGGGTGCATGTCTGCACGTTCTCCCCGTGACCTCCGAGATCTTCCGTTTCCCTCCCACGCTCCAGGGTTTGTAGGTTAATTGGCTTGGTGTTAAATGTGAAATTACACGTTTCGATAAGATCTCCTCTCATCCTTCTAAATTCCAGCGTATACAAGCCTAGTCGCTCCAGTCTTTCAACATCGGCAGAGGCCGGTTCCAGTCGCTCCAGTCTTTCTGTTAGTTTGCGTAGATAAAAGGCAATAGACAATAGGTGCAGGAGGAGACCATTCGGCCCTTCGAGCCTGTACGCACCACCATTCAATGTGATCATGGCTGATCATTCTCAATCAGTATCCCGTTCCTGCCTTCTCCCCATACCCCCTGACTCCGCTATCCTTAAGAGCTCTGTCTAGCTCTCTCTTGAATGCATTCAGAGAAGTGGCCTCCACTGCCTTCTGAGGCAGAGAATCCCACAGATTCAGTACTCTCTGACAGAAATTTAGTTTCCTCATCTCAGTTCTAAATGGCCTACCTCTTATTCTTAAACTGTGTGGCCCCTTGTTCTGGACTCCCAAAACATTGGGAACATGGTTCCTGCCTCTAACGTGTCCAACCCCTCAATAATCTTATACATTTCGATAAGATCCCCTCTCATCCTTCTAAATTCCAGTGTGTACAAGCCTAGTCGCTCCAGTCTTTCAACATACGACAGTCCCGCCATTCCGGGAATTAACCTAGTAAACCTACGCTGCACGCCCTCAATAGCAAGAATATCCTTCCTCAAACTTGGAGACCAAAACTGCACACAGTACTCCAGGTGCGGTCTCACTAGGACCCTGTACAACTGCAGAAGGACCTCTTTGCTCCGATACTCAACTCCTCTTGTTATGAAGGCCAACATTCCATTGGCTTTCTTCACTGCCTGCTGTACCTGCATGCTTCCTTTCAGTGACTGATGCACTAGGACACCCAGATCTCGTTGTACGTCCCCTTTTCCAAACTTTGACATAAATTCGGATAATAATCTGAGAAGGAACCAGAGCCGGTACCGTTGCCGACGCACCAGCAAACCTCGTCCAAGAACGAGACAGGGCAGAGCAGAGGCCCGAGCTGGTTCCCATGGCGACACAGCGTGTGAATAGCTTCTCCTTCACCTCCATTCACTTCCTCTGAGTTGAGGACGTAGCTATGGGAACCGGCCTCTGCCGATTTCGTTCCAGATTTCCCTGAAATATTCCCAATTCCCGCAGTGTGGCGGAAGCAAGGTGGGCAGAAAGAGCTGGAGTAACTCGGCAAGGACAGGCAGCGTCTTTGGAGAGAAGGAAAATGGCCGACGTTTCGGGTCGAGACCCGTCTGCAGGGAAAAGGCAAACAAGAGATATAGACGATGATGTAGAGAGATAAAGAACAACGAATTGAAGATGTGCAAAAAAAGTAACGCTGGCCCAGCAATGTTGGATACTTTATCCATGGCCTATTGTGCACATGTCCACCGGGGCGACTAGCCAACCCTCTTCCAGCCAGCGCCCCCTCAACCCCCTTCTCCATCACTCCTTCAGTTAGTACTGGTGTTATTGCACTAATACTGGAGTTATTGCACTGGTACTGGTGTTGTTACATTAGTACTGGTGTTGTTGCACTAGTACTGGTGTTATTGCACTAGTACTGGGGTTATTGCACTAGTACTGGTGTTGTTGCACTAGTACTGGTGTTATTGCACTAGTACTGGGGTTATTGCACTAGTACTGGGGTTATTGCACTAGTACTGGTGTTATTGCACAAGTACTGGGGTTATTGCACTAGTACTGTTGTTATCGCACTAGTACTGGTGTTGTTGCACTAGTACTGGTGTTATTGCACTAGTACTGGTGTTATTGCACTGGTACTGGTGTTTTGCACTAGTACTGGTGTTTTGCACTAGTGCTGGTGTTACTACACTAGTACTGGGGTTGTTGCACTAGTACTGGTGTTATTGCACTAGTACTTGTGTTATTGCACTAGTACTGGTGTTATTGCACTAGTACTGGTGTTATTGCACTAGTACTTGTGTTGTTGCATTAGCACTGGTGTTATTGCACTAGTACTTGTGTTATTGCACTAGTACTGCTGTTATTGCACTAGTACTGCTGTTATTGCACTAGTACTGGTGTCATTGCACTACTACTGGTGTTATTGGTGTTATTGCACTCCCTCGGTTCCCCTTCAGCCTCCTCCCATCTTTACCTCCCTTCGTATTTGGATCATTTTGCCGTTCCGAAGAAGCCTAAGGCCCTAGGAGCAGAATTAGGCCACTCGGCCCATCGAGTCTACTCCGCCATTCAATCGTGGCTGATCGATCTCTCCTTCCTAACCGCATTCTCCTGCCTTCTCCCCACAACCCCTGGCACCCGCTCCAATCAAGAATCTATCTATCTCTGACTTAAAAATACCCACTGACGTTTAGCCCATTTACCTCGGATTGAGGGAAGACCACATTTGGGAACACCGAATGCCTACACTCGATTCAAAGAGGGTCCAGAACTAGTACTGGGGTTATTTGCACTAGTACTGGGGTTATTTGCACGAGTACTGGTGTTATTGCACTAGTACTGGTGTTAGTGCATGAGTACTGGTGTTGTTGCACTAGTACTGGTGTTGTTGCACTACTGCTGGTGTTACTACACTAGTACTGGTGTTACTACACTAATACTGGGGTTGTTTCATTAGTTCTGGTGTTGTTGCACTTGTACTGGTGTTATTGCACTACTACTGGTGTTATTGCACTAGTACTGGTGTTGTTACACTAGCACTGGGGTTGTTGCACCAGTACTGGAGTTATTGCACAGGTACTGGTGTGCTGCACTAGTACTGGGGTTGTTGCACTAGTACTGGGGTTGTTGCACTAGTACTGGAGTTATTGCACTGGTACTGGTGTTGCTGCACTAGTACTGGGGTTGTTGCACTAGTACTGGGGTTGTTGCTCTAGCACTGGGGTTGTTGCACTAGTATTGGTGTTATTGCACCAGTACTGGTGTTAGTGCACTAGTACTGGTGTTATTGCACTAGTACTGGAGTTATTGCACTGGTACTGGTGTTATTACAGGTGCACTGGTGTTATTACAGGTGTACAGGCGTTGTTGCACTAGTACTAGTTTTATTGCACTAGTACTGGTGTTGTTGCACTAGTACTGGTGTTATTGCACTAGTACTGGTGATATTGGACCAGTAATTCTGTTATTGCACTAGTACTGGTGTTATTGCACTAGTACTGGTGTTATTGCACTAGTACTGGTGTTATTGCACTAGTACTGGTGTTATTGCACTAGTACTGGTGTTAGTGCACTAGTACTGGTGTTATTGCACTAGTACTTGTGTTATTTCACGAGTACTGGTGTTGTTGCACTAGTACTGGTGTTATTGCACTAGTACTGGTGTTATTGCACTAACACTGGTGTTATTGCACTAGCACTGGTGTTGTTGCACTAGTACTGGTGTTGTTGCACTACTACTGGCGTTGTTGCACTAGTACTCATGTTATTGCACTAGTACCGGTGTTATTGCACTAGTACTGGTGTTAACGCACTAGTACTTGTGTTATTGCACTAGTACTGGTGTTATTGCACTAGTACTTGTGTCATTGCACTAGTACTCGTGTTATTGCACTAGTACCGGTGTTATTGCACGAGTACTGGTGTTATTGCACTAGTACTGGTGTTGTTGCACTAGTACTGGTGTTATTGCACGAATACTGGTGTTGTTGCACTAGTACTGGTGTTATTGCATTAGCACTGGTATTGTTGCACTAGTGCTGAGTTTGTTGCACTAGTACTGGGGTTGTTGCACTAGTACCGGTGTTGTTGCACTAGTACTGGTGTTAGTGCACTAGTAGTGGTGTTATTGCACTAGTACTTGTGTCATTGCACTAGTACTCATGTTATTGCACTAGTACCGGTGTTATTGCACTAGCACTGGTGTTGTTGCACTAGTGCTGGGGTTGTTGCACTAGTACTGGGGTTGTTGCACTAGTACTGGTGTTGTTGCACTAGTACTGGTGTTATTGCACTAGTACTGGTGTTATCGCACTAGTACTGCTGTTAGTGCATTAGTACTGGTGTTGTTGCACTAGTACCGGTGTTATTGCCACCTGGGTTCGGTCCCGACTACGGGTCCTGCCTGTATGGAGTTTGTACCTAGTCTAAGTGTGCGTGGATCGCTGGTCGGTGCCGACTCTGTAAAGCATTGTAAGGCAGCAACTCTACCGCTACGCCAACGTGCCATAGGTACATGTGACAATAAAGTATCTTTGAATTGGAGTCATAAAGTCAAAGAGCTTGGAAACAGGCCCTTCGGCCCAACTGTACGGAGTTTGTACGCTCTCCCCGTGACCTGCGTGGGTTTTCTCCGAGACCTTCGGTTTCCTCCCACACTCCAAAAACGTGCAGGTTTGTAGGTTAATTGGCTGGGCAAATGTAAAAATTGTCCCTAGTGGGTGTAGGATAGTGTTAGTGTGCGGGGATCGCTGGGTGGCGTGGACCCGGTGGGCCGAAGGGCCTGTTTCTGCGCTGTATCTCTAAAATAAAAAAACTTGCCCACACTGGCCACGATGCCCCTTCTACACTAGTCCCACTTGCCCGCATATGCCACACATCCCTCCTCCCACCTGTCCAAACATAGAAACATAGAAACATAGAAAATAGGTGCAGGAGTAGGCCATTCGGCCCTTCGAGCCTGTACGCACCGCCATTCAATATGATCATGGCTGATCATCCAACTCAGTATCCCGTACCTGCCTTCTCTCCATACCCCCTGATCCCTTTAGCTACAAGGGCCACATCTAACTCCCTCTTAAATATAGCCAATGAACCGGCCTCAACTACCTTCTGTGGCAGAGAATTCCACAGATTCACCACTCTCTGTGTGAAAAAAAAACGTTCTCATCTCGGTCCTAAAAGACTTCCCCCTTATCCTTAAACTGTGACCCCTTGTTCTGGACTTCCCCAACATCGTGAACAATCTTCCTGCATCTAGCCTGTCCAACCCCTTAAGAATTTTGTAAGTTTCTATAAGATCCCCCCTCAATCTTCTAAATTCCAGCGAGTACAAGCCGAGTCTATCCAGTCTTTCTTCATATGAATATAAGAAGATAACTGCAGATGCTGGTACAAATCGAAGGTATTTATTCACAAAATGCTGGAGTAACTCAGCGGGTCAGGCAGCATCTTGGGAGAGAAGGAATGGGTGACGTTTCGGGTCGAGTCCCTTCTTCAGACTGATGTCAGGGGGGGGCGGGACAAAGGAAGGATATAGGTGGAGACAGGAAGATAGAGGGAGATCTGGGAAGGAGGAGGGGAAGGGAGGGACAGAGGAACTATCTAAAGTTGGAGAAGTCGATGTTCATACCACTGGGCTGTAAACTGCCCAGGCGAAATATGAGGTGCTGTTCCTCCAATTTGCGGTGGGCCTCACTATGGCACTGGAGGAGGCCCATGACAGAAAGGTCAGGGAGTGGGAGGGGGAGTTGAAGTGCTCAGCCACCGGGAGATCAGGTTAGTTAACGCGGACCGAGCGCAGGTGTTCAGCGAAGCGATCACCGAGCCTGCGCTTGGTTTCGCCGATGTAAATAAGTTGACATCTATATTTATGATTTCTTCATATGAAAGTCCTGCCATCCCAGGAACGTGGTTTAAATGTTGTTCTCTTGTTGATAAGCTTGAGCGTGTGGTGTTATACCCGGAGATTGGGTACAGGCAGCACCCTGGGTCAGGATCGAAGCCGGATCTCAGGGCCGCTGGCATCGAGACTTACACTGGCATCATCTCGTGGGTGGGTGCGCGTGGTGGGAGACCGCCGTGAGCAGCCTCTCGCCAGCCTTCCTTTTGTTCGTGAGAGCGGTGAGGAAGACATGTGTATTTATATCGTGCCCTCTCGCGCTGAGATGCCTCCGTACAATGGCCCACTTTGAAGGCCAGTGATTATCGCCCTCTGCGGAGATATGACAGCCAATCCATGCCAGGAACATCCCACAGGCCTGGTTGGCCAAAGACTGGAGCGACTAGGCTTGTATACACTGGAATTTAGGAGGATGAGAGGAGATCTTATCGAAACGTATAAGATTATTAAGGGACTGGACACGTTAGAGGCAGGAAACATGTTCCCAATGTTGGGGGAGTCCAGAACCAGCGGCCACACGGTTTAAGAATAAGGGGTCGGCCATTTAGAACGGAGATGAGGAAAAACATTTCAGTCAGAGAGTTGTGAATCTGTGGAATTCTCTGCCTCAGAAGGCAGTGGAGGCCAATTCTCTGAATGCATTCAAGAGAGAGCTAGATAGAGCTCTTAAGGATAGCGGAGTCAGGGGGTATGGGGAGAAGGCAGGAACGGGGTACTGATTGAGAGTGATCAGCCATGATCGCATTGAATGGCGGTGCTGGCTCGAAGGGCTGAATGGCCTCCTCCTGCACCTGTTGTCTATTGTCTATTGTTTGGAATAGTCGTTCGGACAAAAGAGTCTTTTACGTTTTTCGAGACACAACGCAGAAAGTCCCAGCAGGCCCAGCAAGTCCGCACCGACCACTCAGTACGCTAGCACTATTCAACACACACTGGGGACAATTTACATGTCTTATCCAAACCAATCAACCTACAAACCTGGAGGCTCGGCGATCGCTTCGCTCAACACCTGCGCTCAGTCCGCATTGACCAAACTGATCTCCCGGTGGCTGAGCACTTCAACTCCCCCTCCCACTCCCAGTCTGACCTTTCTGTCATGGGCCTCCTCCAGTGCCATAGTGAGGCCCACCGCAAATTGGAGGAACAGCACCTCATATTTCGCCTGGGCAGCTTGCAGCCCAGTGGTATGAACATCGACTTCTCCAACTTTAGATAGTTCCTCTGTCCCTCTCTTCCCCTCCTCCTTCCCAGATCTCCCTCTATCTTCCTGTCTCCACCTATATCCTTCCTTTATCCCGCCCCCCCCCCCTGACATCAGTCTGAAGAAGGGTCTCGACCCGAAACGTCGCCCATTCCTTCTCTCCCGAGATGCTGCCTGACCCGCTGAGTTACTCCAGCATTTTGTGAATACAAACCTGAGATAGACACAAAATGCCGGAGTAACTCAGTGGGACAGGAGGCATCTCTGGAGAGAAGGAATGGGTGACGTCTCGGGTCGAGACTCTTCATCCATGCATCAGACTGACTCTCAGTCTGGAAGAAGGGTCTCGACCTGAAACGTCACCCATTCCTTCTCTCCAGAGATGCTGCCTGCCCGACCCGCTGAGTTACTCCAGCATGCCGTGTCTGTCTTCGGTTTAAAGCAGCATCTGCAGTTCCTTCCCGCACTCAACCGACAAACCTGGAGTGTGGGAGGAAACCGGAGCGCCCGGAGAAAACCCACGCAGGTCACGGGGAGAACGTGCAAACTCCGTGCAGGCAGCGCCCATAGTCAGGATCGAACCCGAGTCTCTGGTGCTGAAAGGCAGCAACTCTACCGCTGCACCGCCATGCCTCATGTACTGAACGTAGAGTTGCCAACTGTCCCGTATTAGCCGGGACACCCCGTATTTTGGGGTAAATTGGTTTGTCCCTTACGCGACCGCCCTTGTCCCGTATTAGGCCCGGGAAGCTCTGTAGGCCCAGACGCTGTAGGCCCGGACACTGTAGGTCCGGACAGTGTAGATCCAGACGCTGTAGGCCCAGGCACTGTAGATCCAGACTCTGTAGGCCCAGACAGTGTTGGTCTGGTCAGTGTAGGCTTGCCTGCAGTCCGTCTGTCTTTTGTGTTTTTTGTTGTTTTTGTCTGAATTGTAGTTTTAATATGAAGTAGTGTTTGTATGTTATGTTTGGGGGGGGGGGGGGGGGGGGTGGGAGGGAACGGGAACTGTAAAATTCTCTCTCCAGAACGGAGACGCGACCTTGTTCTGTGTCGTGTCTCCGTTCCTGCTGCGGCCTACCACCGGCCATGCACCTGGGACCACCTGGGGCTCTGGTTCGTAGAGCCCGTGGCCTGGACTCACCACCTGCGGCGCTGGCCGCCTGCGGATGCTGCGGGAACGGCTGCGACTCGTCTCCGGAGGCTCCGGCGCGGGCCGCCTGGATGTCGGAAGCCCGCAGGCCCCTGGATGGGGGCCGACATCGGGAGCTCCGGCAGCGGCAGAGGCAACGTGTTCGCCCGCCCCGAATCGCGGAGCTTGGGTCGGCCCGCCACGGACCTTTCACCGCCCAGCGGGGGCTGGAATAGGCCGTGGACCTTTCACCGTCCAGCGGGGGCTACAATATCGGGAGCCCCGACCGCCCCGACGTGGCAACTCCAACAGCCTGACCGCGGGACAAGACGGCAGGGAAGAGAAAAAGACATTGTGGCCTTCCATCACAGTGAGAAGGGACTGGAGGAGACTCACTGTGATGGATGTTTCTTTTTGTTTGGTGTTAGTTGTGATTGTATGTGTTATTGCATTTTTATTGATTAATCTTATTGGTCTTATTGTTCAACTGCGGGTAATCTTTCATTTTACTACACATTTATGTGTATGTGACAAATAAACGACTATTGACTATTATTGACTATTGACAGTGTAGATCCAGATGCTGAAGGCCCAGACACTGAATATCCAGACTCTGTAGGCCCAGACAGTGTTGGTCTGGTCAGTGTAGGTCCGGACAGTGTAGATCCAGATGCTGAAGGCCCAGACACTGTAGATCCAGACTCTGTAGGCCCAGACAGTGTTGGTCTGGTCAGTGTAGGTCCGGACAGTGTAGATCCAGACGCTGTAGGCCCAGGCACTGTAGATCCAGACTCTGTAGGCCCAGACAGTGTTGGTCTGGTCAGTGTAGGTCCACACGTTGTAGGCCTGGACGCTGTAGGTTCGGACATTGTAGATCAGGACAGTGTAGGCCCGGACAGTGTAGGTCCAGACGCTGTAGATCCGAACAGAGTAAGTCCAGAGGCCCGGGCGCCGCCCAACAGTGGTCGCATAGCAACCCGCCCCCCCCGGCCCGGGCGGCCGCCATTGGTGGGGCGGGAGCACGTGACCGCTGGCTGAGTGAGGTCAGTTGGGGCGCGGGGCGGTGACGTCACCTCTTGTCCCTTATTTGGGAGTGACATAGTTGGCAACCCGCTACCTGAACTGGACATGGGCTTGGCCACGATTGACCGTGGCCCTCGTTTACAGTCCAGCCCACGCTGGGTGATTCTAACCTGGGCCCACTGGGAACCGGTCCCCTCTCCCAGTCCAATTCTCCAAGTGGAGGTGGCTTACTTGCTCATTCTGTCAGGCCATTTCTGCCAGTCTGTGGTTTTGGCTCGGGCTTCCTCCCTCTGCCCATTCATGCAGCCCAATCTGCCTGGCAGGTCCCAACAGCCCTGCCACTAACAACACATCACAGAAACATAGTGCACTACCAAATGCCACAATAACCCATTAGGTCTCACACTTAGAACATAGAAAAAACAAAGAAAAATAGGTGCAGGAGTAGTCCATTCGGCCCTTCGAGCCCGCACTGCCATTCAATATGATCGTGGCTGATCAATAGACAATAGACAATAGACAATAGGTGCAGGAGGAGGCCATTCGGCCCTTCGAGCCAGCACTGCCATTCAATATGATCGTGGCTGATCAATAGACAATAGACAATAGACAATAGGTGCAGGAGGAGGCCATTCAGCCCTTCGAGCCAGCACCGCCATTCAATGTGATCATGGCTGGTCATTCTCAATCAGTACCCCGTTCCTGCCTTCTCCCCATACCCCCCTGACTCCGCTATCCTTAAGAGCTCTATCTAGCTCTCTCTTGAATGCATTCACAGAATTGGCCTCCACTGCCTTCTGAGGCAGAGAATTCCACAGATTCACAACTCTCTGACTGAAAAGGTTTTTCCTCATCTCAGTACTAAAGGGCCTACCCCTTATTCTTAAACTGTGGCCCCTTGTTCTGGACTCCCCCAACATTGGGAACATGTTTCCTGCCTCTAACTTGCCCAACCCCTTAATAATTCTATACGTTTCGATAAGATCCCCTCTCATCCTTCTAAATTCCAGTGTATACAAGCCTAGTCGCTCCAGTCTTTCAACATATGACAGTCCCGCCATTCCGGGAATTAACCTGGTAAACCTACGCTGCACGCCCTCAATAGCAACAATATCCTTCCTCAAATTTGGAGACCAAAACTGCACACAGTACTCCACAATCAGTACCTCGACTACAATCAGTTCCCCGTTCCTGCTTTCTCCCCACATCCCTTGATTCCGTTAGCCCTGAGAGCTAAATCTTACTCTCTCGTGAAAACATCCAGTGAATTGGCCTCCACTGCCCTCTGTGGCAGAGAATTCCACAGGTTCACAACTCTCTGGGTGAAAAGGTTTTTCCTCATCTCAGTCCTAAATGGCCGACCCCTTATTCTTGAACTGTGTGACCCCGCTGGTTCTGGACTCCCCCAACATGGGGAACATTTTTCCTGCATCTAGCCTGTCCAACCCTTTAAGAATTTTACGTGTTTCTATAAGATCCCCTCTCATCCTTCTAAATTCCAGTGAATACAAGCCCAGTCTGCGATTTTGGCTCACTTCCTCTCTTTCCCTAATCAAGGAGTCTAATATGCATGTCCCACAACCCCTGCTATTAACAACACATCACCCAGACAAAGAGCTTTGATGCACTTCCAAACGCCACGTTAACCCATTACGTCCCACTCCATGAGATAGCGTTTGTCGGCAGTGGGCCTGTACTCGCTGGAGTTTAGAAGGACGAGGGGGGACCTCGTTGAAACGTACAGAACAGTGAGCGGCCTGGATAGAGTGGATGTGGAGAGGATGTTTCCACCAGTGGGAGAGTCTAGGATTAGAGGTCACAGCCTCAGAATTAAAGGGCATTCTTTTAGGAAGGAGATGAGGAGAAATTTCTTTAGTCAGAGGGTGGTAAATCTGTGGGATTCTTTGCCACAGGAGGCTGTGGAGGCCACAAGTCAGTGGATATTTTTAAGGCAGAGATATGGATTCTTGATTAGTGCGGGTGTCAGGGGTTACGGGTAGAAGGCAGGAGAATGGGGCTGGGAGGGAGAGAGATAGATCAGCCATGATTCAATGGCGGAGTAAACCTGATGGGCCGAATTCCTTATGACTTTATGAATTTCTTTTTTCACAAAATGCTGGAGTAACTCAGCGGGTCAGGCAGCATCTCGGGAGAGAAGGAATGGGTGACGTTTCGGGTCGAGACCCTTCTTCAGACTGATGTCAGGGGGGGGCGGGACAAAGGAAGGATATAGGTGGAGACAGGAAGATAGAGGGAGATCTGGGAAGGAGGAGGGGACGGGAGGGACAGAGGAATTATCTAAAGTTGGAGAAGTCGATGTTCATACCACTGGGCTGCAAACTGCCCAGGCAAAATATGAGGTGCTGTTCCTCCAATTTCCGGTGGGCCTCACTATGGCACTGGAGGAGGCCCATGACAGAAAGGTCAGACTGGGAGTGGGAGGGGGAGTTGAAGTGCTCAGCCACCGGGAGATCAGGTTGGTTAAGGCGGACTGAGCGAAGGTGTTGAGCGAAACGATCGCCGAGCCTGCGCTTGGTTTCGCCGATGTAAAGAAGTTGACATCTAGAGAAGCGGATGCGATAGATGAGGTTGGAGGAGGTGCAGGTGAACGTCTGTCTCACCTGGAAAGACTCACCTGTTTGGGTCCTTGGATGGAGTTGAGGGGAGAGGTAACGGGGCAGGTGTTGCATCTCCTGCGGTTGCAGGGGAAAGTGCCCGGGGATGGGGTGGTTTGGGTAGGAAGGGACGAGTGGACCAGGGAGTTACGGAGGGAACGGTCTCTGCGGAACGCAGAGAGGGGAGGGGATGGGAAGATGTGGCCAGTGGTGGGGTCCCGTTGTAGGTGACGGAAACGTTGGAGGATGATTTGTTGGATCCGCTGGCTGGTGGGGTGGAAGGTGAGAACGAGGGGGATTCTGTCCTTGTTACGAATGGGGGGAGGGGGACGAAAATGTCTTTAGTCAGTGGGTGGTGAATCTGTGGAACTCATTGCCACAGAAGGCTGTGGAGGCCAGGTCAATGGATATTTTTAAGGCAGAGATAGATTTTGAATTAGTACAGGTGTCAGGGGTCATGGGGAGAAGGCAGGAGGAAGATGGAACACTATCCGACACACACACCAGGGACAATTTACATTTACACCAAGCCAATTAACAGACAAACCTGTACGGCTTTGGAGCGTGGGAGGAAACCGAAGATCTCGGAGAAAACCCACGCGGGTCACGGGGAGAACGTGCAAACTCCGTGCAGACGGCGCCCACAGTCGGGATCGAACCCGGGTCTCTGGCGCCGTGAGGCAGCAATTCTACCGCTGCGCCACCGTGACAAAGCAGTAGTATAAGAAGATAACTACAGATGCTGGTACAAATCGAAGGTTTTTATTCACAAAATGCTGGGGTAACTCAGCAGGTCAGGCAGCATCTCGGGAGAGAAGGAATGGGCGACGTTTCGGGTCAAGACTGAAGAAGGGTCTCGACCCGAAACGTCACCCATTCCTTCTCTCCCGAGATGCTGCCTGACCCGCTGAGTTACTCCAGCATTTTGTGACAAAGAAGTACCTTTGAATCATTGTATGTAAAGGTGCATCAATGACTTGGAGTCACAGATACATAGAGTCAATGAGCGTGGAAACAGGCCATTCGGCCCAACTTGCACAGACTGACGCCCCATCTACGCTAGTCCCACTTGCCTGCGTTTGGCCCACATCCCTCTAAACCTGTCCTCTCCTTGCCACCTGTCCAAATGCCTTGTCAATATTGTTATAGTACCTGCCTCAACGACCTCCTCTGGCAGCTCGTTCTATACGCCTACCACCCATGCAGCGCCGGAGACCCGGGTTCGATCCCGACTGTACGGAGTTTGTACGTTCCCCCCGTGACCTGCGTGGGTTTCCTCCGAGATCTTCGGTTTCCTCCCACACTCCAAAGACGTGCAGGCATGCAGGTAAATTGTCTTGGTTATCAATGTGAAATTGTCCCTAGTGTGTGTAGTTTAGAGATACAGCACTGAAACAGGCCCTTCGGCCCACCGGGTCCGCGCCGACCAGCGATCCCCGCACACTAACACTATCCTGCACCCACTAGGGACATTTTTTACATTTGCACCAGCCAATTAACCTACAAACCCGCACGTCTTTGGAGTGTGGGAGGAAACCGAAGATCTAGGAGAAAACCCACGCAGGTCACGGGGAGAGCGTACAAACTCCGTACAGACGGCGCCCGTAGTCGGGTTGGAACCCGGGTCTCCGGCGCTGCATTCGCTGTAAGTCAGCAACTCTACCGCCGCGCCACCGTGTAGGGTAGTGTCAATGCGCGGGGATCGCTGGTCGGCGCGGACCCGGTGAGCCGAACGGGCCTGTTTCCGCGCTGTATCTCTAAACTAAACTAAACTAAACCCTCTGTGTGAAACAGTTGCCCCACAGGTTTCTATCATTACTTTCCACTCTCACCTTAAATCTGCACTCGGTCATTTGCAGAGTCCAGCACACTCACAATAGACAATAGACAATAGAAAATAGGTGCAGGAGGAGGCCATTCGGCCCTTCGAGCCCGCACCGCCATTCAATGTGATCATGGCTGATCATTCTCAATCAGTACCCCGTTCCTGCCTTCTCCCCATACCCCCATCCTTACGAGCTCTATCTAGCTCTCTCTTGAATGCATTCAGAGAATTGGCCTCCACTGCCTTCTGAGGCAGAGAATTCCACAGATTCACAACTCTCTGACTGAAAAAGTTTTTCCTCATCTCAGTTCTAAATGGCCTACCCCTTATTCTTAAACTATGTGGCCCCTTGTTCTGGACTCCCCCAACATTGGGAACATGTTTCCTGCCTCTAACGTGTCCAACCCCTTAATAATCTTATACGTTTCGATAAGATCTCCTCTCATCCTTCTAAATTCCTTCTAATGTATACATTATTATCACAGCCGAACCTTTACCTCACCTCCCGTTCCCTTTCTATCCGTTAACCGATAATTTCCAGAATTCACCGCAGCAAAGCTCCAAAAATCGGACACCCTTGGGACCGTAGTAGTGCTGCACCTGCATCTTTCCCAGATTACTGGCTCTATTAATACCTGAACATAGATTTAGTTCACGTTTCCGAATATTAAAGGGGACTAGACGACCCGTGGATCCGTTGGCGTTCCCGTTGTGATGTCAGTCAAGTCAGAATGGCGCCCTCAAAATGGCACCTTCAAAATGGCGACCTGAAAATGGCGCCCTCAAAATGCGCCCTCAAAATGGCGATCTCAAAATGGCGATCTCAAAGTGGCATTCTCAAAATGGCGCCCTCAAAATGGCACCCTCAAAATGGCGATCTCAAAATGGCGATCTCAAAACGGCGATCTCAAAATGGCGAAGGTATCACAAAATGCTGGAGTAACTCAGCGGGTCAGGCAGCATCTTTTTTTCGGGTCGAGACCCTTCTTCAGACTCAAAATGGCGGTCAAAATGGCGATGTCAAAATGGCGATGTCAAAATGGCGATGTCAAAATGGCGATGTCAAAATGGCGATCTCAAAAAGGCGATCTCAAAATGGCGATGTCAAAATGGCGATCTCAAAATGGCGATGTCAAATTGGCGATCTCAAATTGGCGATCTCAAAATGGCGATGTCAAAATGGCGATCTCAAAATGGCGATGTCAAAATGGCGATCTCAAAATGGTGATCTCATGTTGTACAGATATACATATATATGTATGTTCCCAAAACGGTATACGATAGCGCAACAATTCGGACAAAACTTGATACTGCACACCACAGGCAAATGATGAGTAAGGTGCCCCTAAAATGCCTGTGCTATTGTGTACTGTTTTGGCTGTATTTCGGGAACATACATATATATATGTACAAGATGAGACTTTTAGTAATGTACTAGACCAAGTGAACCCGTTGGAGCCAAACCTCTCCTGCATTGTTACAGCACCCTCTCCTCCCCCCACTACAGTATAGTGTCCGGGACTACAGAGTCCAGGCCTACTGTGTCCGGGCCTACAGTGTCCAGCCCTACAACGCCCCACCCCGGGCCTAATACGGGACAAGGGCGGTCCCGTACGGGACAGACCAATTTAGCCCAAAATACGGGATGTCCCGGCTAATGTCAAGTCAAGTCAGTTTAAAACGCACAGTTCCCACAGAGGACATATGGGACAGTTGGCAACCCTAAGTCTGCTCCACCATTCAATCAGGGCTGATCTACCTTTCCCGCTCAACTCCAATGTCCCGCCTTCTACCCGTGACCTTTGACGCCCTTACTAATCAGGAATCTGCCAATCTCTGCTTTTGAATTACCCGATGACTTGGCCTCCACTGGCGTGGTCTCTGGCGATGAATTCACCATTCCCCCAGCTGAAACAATTCCTCCCGTCTCCTTTCCAAAGATATGTCCTTCTATTCTGAGGCTGTGCCCTCTGGTTCTAGACTCTCCCACTGGTGGAAACATCCTCTCCACATCCACTCTATCCAGGCCTTTCACTGTTCAGGAAGTTTCAATGAGGCTTAAAGGTAGCATGTCCTAATTACATGGGTTAATTAGTGGCTGTAACTTCCCTTTCGTGTGTAGGTCAGATGTGGAACTTGGAGGAGTTTGCTGGGAAAGTGGGCCGGATAAAAATTGGGATTAATGTGAGTGGCTGGTTGGCAATTGGCTTGGGCTTGGCCTGATGGACTGTTTTCTTGCTATAACTCCATCTGACTCCAGCCCAGATGGGTTCAGGACGGGAGATTTCTTCCCCTGAACTGGATGGGCTTTTACAACGAAAAAAACTCATGAGACCTCATTGAAACGAAAGGGAATAGTGAGCGGCTTGGATAGAGTGGAAGTGGAAAGGATGTTTCCACTAGTGGGAGAGTCTAGGACCAGAGGGCACAGCCTCCGAATTAAAGGACTTTCTTTTAGGAAGGAGATGAGGAGGAATTTCTTTAGTCAGAGGGTGGTGAATCTGTGGGATTCTTTGCCACAGACGGCTGTGGAGGCCAAGTCGGTCGGATATTTTTAAGGCAGAGATAGATAGATTCTTGATTAGTGCGGGTGTCAGAGGTTATGGGGAGAAGGCAGGAGAATGCGTTTGGGAGGGAGAGATAGATCAGCCATGATTGAATGGCGGAGTGGACTCGATGGGCCGAATGGCCAAAATTCTACCCCTTATCGCGTATGTTAAACAATAGCTGCCACTGTTGATAAATGTAGTTTAACTTCTGGATTGTAAAACCAAATTTAAATTCCGTTGCTACCATGTGGACTGTAGAATTTAGACTTTGGAAACACAGTGTGGAAACTGGCCCTTCGGCCCACATCGACCGGCGATCCTACGCGCATTAGGGACAATTTACAACTTACAGAGAGCGATTAACCTTCAAGCCTGCTGGCCTTCGGGTGGGTTTCCCGATCCCATTGACCAACAAGCCTTCGAGCGCATTCCCGGTCGCCCCGACCGACGAGCTTTCAGGTGGGTTTGTGGTTGCCAACTTCCTCACTCCCAAATACAGGACAAAGGGTGACGTCACCGCCTCCCGCGCCCCACGTGACCTCGCCCAGCCAGCGGCCACGAGCTCCCGCTCCACCAAAGGCGGCCGCCTGGGCCGGGAGGTGGGTTGCTAAGCAACCTCCGTTAGGTGGCGCCCGGGCCTCCAGGCCGACAGTGTCCGGACCTACAGTGCACGGGCCTACAGTGTCCGGGCCTACAGTGCCCGGGCCTACAGTGTCCGGGCCTACAGTGTCCGGACCTACACTGTCCGGGCCTACAGTGTCCGGGCCTACAGTGTCCGGGCCTACAGTGTCCGGGCCTACACTGTCCGGGCCTACAGTGTCCGGGCCTACAGTGTCCGGGCCTACAGTGTCCGGGCCTACACTGTCCGGGTCTACAGTGTCCGGGCCTACAGTGTCCGGGCCTACAGTGTCCGGGCCTACACTGTCCGGGCCTACAGTGTCCGGGCCTACACTGTCCGGGCCTACACTGTCCGGGCCTACACTGTCCGGACCTACAGTGGAGTGTCCGGGCCTACAGTGACCAGGCCTACTGTGTCCGGGCCTACAGTGTCCGGGCCTACGGTGTCCAGCCCGACAGCGCCCCCTCCCCGGCCTAATACGGGACAAGGGCAGTCCCATACGGGACAAACCAAAATACGGGATGACCCGTCTAACACGGGACAGTTGGCAACCCTAAGTCTGCTCCACCATTCGATCAGAGCTGGTCCATCTTTCCCGCTCAACACCAACATCCGTCCCGCCTTCCACCCGTGACCTCACCCAGGCAGCGGCCACGTGCTCCCGCTCTACCAACGGCGGCCGCCCGGGGGCACATGGTCAATGGCCGGGTGGGGTCACGTGGGGGCGCGGGGCGGTGACGTCAAGCTTTGCCCCGTGTTTGGGAGTGAGGAAATCGGCGACCCTCGTTCCCGATCCCGCAGACCGACGAGACTGAAAGCCAGTCAATAGACAACAGACAATAGGTGCAGGAGGAGGCCATTCGGCCCTTCAAGCCAGCACCGCCATTCAATGTGATCATGGCTGATCATTCTCAATCAGTACCTCGTTCCTGCCTTCTCCCCATACCCCCTGACTCCGCTATCCTTAAGAGCTCTATCCAGCTCTCTCTTGAATGTATTCAGAGAATTGGCCGCCACTGAGGTAGAGAATTCCACAGATTCACAACTCTCTGACTGAAAAAGTTTTTCCTCATCTCTGTTCTAAATGGCCTACCCCTTATTCTTAAACTGTGTGGCCCCTGGTTCTGGACTCCCCCAACATTGGGAACATGTTTCCTGCCTCTAACGTGTCCAGCCCCTTAATAATCTTATACGTTTCGATAAGATCCCCTCTCATCCTTCTAAATTCCAGTGTATACAAGCCTAGTCGCTCCAGTCTTTCAACATACGACAGTCCCGCCATTCCGGGAATTAACCTGGTAAACCTACGCTGCACGCCCTCAATAGCAAGAATATCCTTCCCTGGTCCCACCGACCGACAGGCCTTCGAATAGGTTCCCGATCCCGTCGACCGACGAGCCTTCGAGCGGGTTCATCGGTCTCGCTGGAGACCGCGGAGGATGACCTTCAAAACTCCGAGGAGTCTCTATCACCAACAACCTCTCCTGGACCACCCACATTAAAGCAACGACCAAGAAAGCACGCCAATGCCTCTACCTCCTCAGAAGGCGTAGGAAGTTCGGCGCGTCCTCTACGCCTCTCGCCAACTTCTACCGATGCACTGTGGAAAGCAAGTTGTGGGAACCATCACAGCCTGGTTTGGGAACAGCTCCACCCAAGAGATTGTGAACGCAGCCCAGACGATCGCACAAACCAACCTCCCCTCCACCGACTCCATCCACACCTCACGCTGCCTCGGCAAGGCCAGCAGCCCAGACCATTGCCCAAACCAACCTCCCCTTCCACCGACTCCATCCACACCTCACGCTGCCTCGGCAAGGCCAGCAGCCCAGACCATCGCACAAACCAACCTCCCTTCCACCGACTCCATCCACACCTCACGCTGCCTCGGCAAGGCCAGCAGCATCATCAAGGACCAGTCTCACCCCCGGCCACTCCCTCTTCTCCCCTCTCCCATCGGGCAAGTGGTACAGAAGTGTGGAAACGCACAGCTCCAGATTCAGGGACAGTTTCTTCCCGGCTGTTATCAGGCAACTGAACCATCCCACCACAACCAGAGAGCAGTGCTGAACTACTATCCACCTCACTGGAGACCCTCGGACTATCCTTGACTGGACTTCACTGGCTTTACCTTGCGCTGAACGTTATTCCTTTACCATGTATCTGCACACTGTGGACGGCTCGATTGTAATCGTGTGTTGTCTTTCCGCTGACGGGTTAGCACGCAACAAAAGCTTTTCTCTGTACCTCGGTACACGTGACATTAAACTAAAGTGGACTGAGACACGCACACACCAGGACATGAGACCATCAGGCCATAGGACACAACAGCAGAGTTAGGCCATGGCTGATCTACCTCTCAACCCCATTCTCCTGCCTTCTCCCCATAACCCCTGACACCCGCACTGATCAAGAATCTGTCAATCCCCGCCTTCAAAATGCCCAAGGACTTGGCCGAAACTAATGACTAAGGTGACTTATAAGAATGATCCCAGGAATGAGTGGGTTAACCTATGATGAACGTTTGTCGGCACTGGGCCTGTGCTCGCTGGAGTTTAGAAGGACGAGGGGGGACCTCATTGAAACGTACAGAACAGTGAGCGGCCTGGATAGAGTGGATGTGGAGAGGATGTTTCCACTAGTGGGAGAGTCTAGGACCAGAGGGCACAGCCTCAGAATTAAAGGACGTTCTTTTAGGAAGGAGACGAGGAGAAATTTCTTTAGTCAGAGGGCGGTGAATCTGTGGGATTCTTTGCCACAGACGGCTGTGGAGGCCACAAGTCAGTGGATATATTTATGGAAGAGATGGATAGATTCTTGATTAAGTGCGGGTGTCAGAGGTCATGGGGAGAAGGCAGGAGAATGGGGTTGGGAGGGAGAGATAGATCAGCCGTGATTGAATGGCGGAGTTGACGTGATGGGCCGAATGGCCTAATTATGCTCCTATCACATGACCTGATGACCTTATAAACGCCTGACACCGATACCAATCAAGGATCTGTCAATCCCCGCCTTCTAAATACCCAAGGACTTGTCCTAAACTAATGACTCAGGTGAGAGCGATCGGATTTTGGCCATTGACCGCCAGAACTGTTCAGCTCCTGATGTGAGATTGGGATGCGTAGCTGCCTGGATATCGTGGACGGAACATCGAGTAATTGGCACTGCACTATACTTAGAGCTGAGCTAAGTACCTATTGGATCGTGCGTGCCTATATATAGAGTGGCAGAGCTATTTCTGATCGGGTTGCATTCATTGAGTCAGTCCTGTAATGAGTACACTGCAGTCAGCAGTGGGTTGGCAGATTAACTCTCTCCGCACCAAATCAACACGGGCAAGGGGCATCGCCATGTTAGTTTAGAGTAGGGGTTGCCAACTATCTCACTCCCAAATAAGGGACACGTGACCTCACCCACCAATGGCGGCCGCCCAGGCCGGGAGGCGGGTTGCTACGCAACCTCCGTTAGGCAGCGCCCGGGTCTCCGGGCCTACAGTGTCAGGGCCTACACTGTCCGGGCCTACACTGTCCGGGCCTACACTGTCCGGGCCTACACTGTCCGGGCCTACACTGTCCGGGCATACAGTGTCCGGGCCAACGGTGTCCGGACCTACGGTGTCCGGGCCTACGGTGTCCGGGCCTACACTGTCCGGGCCTACACTGTCCGGGACTACTGTCCGGGCTTACACTGTCTGGGCCTACACTGTCCGGGCCTACACTGTCCGGGCCTACAGTGTCCGGACCTACACTGTCCGGGCCTACAGTGCCTGGGCCTAAAGGGTCCGGGCCTACAGCATCCGGGCCTACACTGTCCAGGCCTACACTGTCCGGGCCAACAGTGTCCAGGCCAACAGTGTCCGGACCTTCAGTGTCCAGGCCTACAGCGCCCCCTGGGCCTAATACGGGACAAGAGCAGTCCCGTACGGGACAATCCAATTTAGCCCAAAGTATGGGATGTCCCGGATTTCCCATGGAAACAGGCCCTTCGGCCCACTGAGTCTGCACCGACCAGCGATCCCCGCACATTAACACACGAGGGACAACTTACATCTATACCAAGCCAATTAACCTACAATCTTGTACATCTTTGGAGTGTACCCAGAGACCAGTGCACAGAGATCCAGTCAGCATCAGAAGCAGGGAAGCCCACACGTCAAACAAAGACCGCAACATTAGATCAAACCCTCCGGGACGAGAATTTTGTCCCTTATTTGGGAGTGAGGAAGTTGGCAACCCATAGGAGCAGGAAAGGGCCACTTGGTGCCTTAAGCTTGCCCGGCCACTACATAAAAAAACACGGTTGATCTGATAGGTTTACAATTTAATTATTGGAGATACAGCGCGGGAACAGGCCCTTTGGCCCACTGGGACCGCACCGACCAACCGTCAAGGGCGGCACGGTGGCGCAGCGGTAGAGTTGCTGCCTTACAGCGAATACATTTCGATAAGATCCCCTCTCATCCTTCTCAAAACGTTCCGCCGAAGGACCTCAGAACCCGGTTCGATCCTGACTACGGGCGCCGTCTGTACGGAGTTTGCACGTTCTCCCCGTGACCTGCGTGGGTTTTCTCCGAGATCTTCGGTTTCCTCCCACACTCCAAAGACGTGCAGGTGTGTAGGTTAATTGACTGAGTAAAATGTAAAAATTGTCCCTAGTGTGTAGGATAGTGTTAATGTGCGGGGATCGCTGGGCGGCGCGGACCCGGTGGGCCGAAGGGCCTGTTTCCGCGCTGTGTCTCTAAATCTAAATCTAAAATCTAAAAAACCTACACTAGTTCTATCCAGCACACTAGGGACACTTTACAGAGGCCAATTAACCTGCAAACCTGCAAATTGTTAAATTGTTCTGGGCGTGGGATAGTGCTCGTGTACGGGGATGGCTGGTCGGCGCGGGCATGGTGGGCCGAAGAGCCTGCTTCTGTGCTGTATTTCTAAACTCAATGATCTTTTGAAAGGTTCGAGGGCAGACACAGAACGATGGAGTAACTCAGCGGGACAGGCAGCATCTCGGGAGAGAAGGAATGGGTGACGTTTCGGGTCGAGGCCCTTCTTCAGACTGATGTCAGGGGAGGGGGCGGGACAAAGGTAGAGTGCAGTCGGAGACGGGAAGACTAGTGGGAGAACTGGGAAGAGGAGGGGGTGGAGAGAGAGGGAAAGCAAGTGCGATTTGAAGTTGGAGAAGTCAATGTTGATACCGTTGGGGTGTGAGCTGCCCAAGCGAAATATGAGGTGCTGTTCCTCCAAAATTGCGCTGGGCCTCATTCTTGACAGTGGAGGAGGCCCAGGACAGAAAGGTCAGTGTGGGAGTGGGAGGGGGAGTTGAAGTGCTGAGCCACCGGGAGATCAGGTTGGTTAAGACCCCTGTGCTTCCACAGTGAAAGAGATTTGCAAAGACTCGCCATCCTCTGACGGAAATACCGGGCGTTATCTCTGTTTTAAATAGGGAACCACGTATATTTAGACTGACCTTTAGCAGGAGAATCTCAATAAGAGGGAACACCCTCTTTGCATCCTCTCTGTTGAGACACAGCACTGGTGTTAGGGGAGGGTTAGAAGGATGAGAGGGGATCTTATCGAAACGTATAAGATTATTAAGGGGTTGGACACGTTAGAGGCAGGAAACATGTTCCCAATGTTGGGGGAGTCCCGAACCAGGGGCAACACAGTTTAAGAATAAGGGGTAGGCCATTTAGAACTGAGATGAGGAAAAACTTTTTCAGTCAGAGAGTTGTAAATCTGTGGAATTCACTGCCTCAGAAGGCAGTGGAGGCCGATTCTCTGAATGCATTCAAGAGAGAGCTAGATAGAGCTCTTAAGGATAGCGGAGTCAGGGGGTATGGGGAGAAGGCAGGAACGGGGTAGTGATTGAGAATGATCAGCCATGATCACATTGAATGGCGGTGCTGGCTCGAAGGGCCGAATGGCCTCCTCCTGCACCTGTTGTCCATTGTCTATTGTTTGGAATAGTCGTTCGAACAAAAGAGTCTTTTACGTTTTTCGAGACACAACGCAGAAAGTCCCAGCAGGCCCAGCAAGTCCGCACCGACCACTCAGTACGCTAGCACTATTCAACACACACTGCGGACAATTTACAGGTCTTATCCAAACCAATCAACCTACAAACCTGGAGGCTCGGCGATCGCTTCGCTCAACACCTGCGCTCGGTCCGCATTGACCAAACTGATCTCCCGGTGGCCGAGCACTTCAACTCCCCCTCACACTCCCAGTCTGACCTTTCTGTCATGGGCCTCCTCCAGTGCCATAGTGAGGCCCACCGCAAATTGGAGGAACAGCACCTCATATTTCGCTTGGGAGGGGAGGGGAGGGGAGGGGAGGGAAGGGGAGGGGAGGGGAGGGGAGGGGAGGGGAGGGGAGGGGAGGGGAGGGGAGGGGAGGGGAGGGGAGGGGAGGGGAGGGGAGGGGAGGGGAGGGGAGGGGAGGGGAGGGGAGGGGAGGGGAGGGGAGGGGAGGGGAGGGGAGGGGAGGGGAGGGGAGGGGAGGGGAGGGGAGGGAGGGGAGGGGAGGGGAGGGGAGGGGAGGGGAGGGGAGGGGAGGGGAGGGGTGTCCTTTGCCCCGTGAGGCAGCAACTCACCACAAACTTTCTTCCAGCCCGGTTCAGGCAGGCGACCAGACATCCCGATGGGTTCCCCTCCCTCGCACCCCTTCCCTCCATGGGCGCAGCGGGCAGGAGGACGGTGAGCCGTGTCCCAAATTCACAACCGGATGAACGCAGTCTAAGACCCCCCCCTCCCCCGCCCCCACCACCCCCTTGCCAACGATTGCCCCCCCTGCTACAACTCGGCCCACCACCTCAGTCGAAACCCAGGGCGATGCAAACGGCCCCCACAAATCTTCTCCAGTTGCAGGGGACTTCCTTCCAGGAGACGCAGGTCCTGCGTTATTAATTTGCCAGCACACAGTAAAAAGTAAGAGTATTTGCTTCTCACTTCCTCCCAGCGAAAGTGCTTTCCCTTCCACTGAAAGAGATCTAAATATATATACCCGTGAGTGAGTAATGGTTGCTCGGAGCACGTGGTCCTGGGATTTCCGCGTGGGGCGGGAGACCCCTCCGGCCTCCTCCCCGGAGGTCGACGAACAGACGGGTCGTGCCCCCTGGTTCCGGAGGGTCCTTCGGCTTCCGCCCCGCGCACAATGTATGTACCCAGCCTTCATCTCAGCAGACGAGTTAAAAATAAAGCTCTCCTCGAAGCCCGTGACAAGCGACCCATTCAATAGACAATAGACAATAGGTGCAGGGGGAGGCCATTCAGCCCTTCGAGCCAGTACGCACCGACATTCAATGCGATCATGGCTGATCACTCTCAATCAGTACCCCGTTCCTGCCTACTCCCATACCCCCTGACTCCGCTATCCTTAAGAGCTCTTATCCAGCTCTCTCTTGAAAGCATCCAACGAACTGGCCTCCACTGCCTTCTGAGGCAGAGAATTCCACACCTTCACCACTCTCTGACTGAAAAAGTTCTTCCTCATCTCCGTTCTAAATGGCCTACCCCTTATTCTTAAACTGTGGCCCCTTGTTCTGGACTCCCCCAACATTGGGAACATGTTTCCTGCCTCTTCATCCTCAACATTGATGGTCTCCCAGTATCCACCTCACCTCACATCCGGAATCTTGGAATCATCCTTGATCAAACCCTCTCCTTCGACAAACACATCAAACACATCACAAAGACAGCCTTCTTCCACCTCAAAAACATTGCCCGTCTCCGTCCATCCCTCTCCTCCACAGCTGCAGAAACCCTCATCCACGCCTTCATCACCTCCCGTCTGGACTACTGCAACAGCCTCCTCTATGGCGCACCCTCAAAAATCATCAGTAAACTTCAATACATTCAAAACTCCGCTGCCCGTCTACTCACACACACCTCGATCCGTGACCATATCACCCCCCGTCCTTTATAAACTCCACTGGCTCCCCATCCCCCAGAGAATCCAGTACAAAATCCTCCTCATAACCTACAAAGCCCTCCATAACCTGGCCCCATCCTACCTGACCGACCTCCTCCACAGGCACACTCCCACCTGCACCCTCCGCTCTGCCGCTGCCAATCTCCTATCCCCCCACATCCGGACCAAACTCAGATCCTGGGGGGGACAGGGCTTTCTCCATCGCTGCTCCCACCCTATGGAACTCACTACCCCAAACCGTCAGAGACTCCTCCACACTCACCACATTCAAAACATCGCTGAAGTCTCACCTGTTCAGCACTGCCTTCAACCACTGAAGGTCACCTCACCTTCTGTCTCCTTTCTCTGTTCATTTATTTATTTACTTATTTATCTATTTATTCATTTCCCTATGTTCTCAAAATCTCTGTAAAGCGTCTTTGAGTATATGAAAAGCGCTATATAAATAAAATGCATTATTATTATTATTATTAATGTGTCCAATCCCCTAATTATCTTATATGTTTCAATAAGTTCCCCCCTCATCCTTCTAAATTCCAGTGTATACAAGCCCAGTCGCTCCAGCCTTTCAACATACGACAGTCCCGCCATTCCGGGAATTAACCTGGTGAACCTACGCTGCACGCCCTCCATAGCACAGCTCCCTCCTGTTACCGCCCGGCCTTCTCCGAGCTTCCATTCCCCGTCGCCTAACAGAGCGAGGCAGACTCTGAGAACACAGGGGGCAGGCCGTTCAGCCCATCGCTCCCGTTCCGGCTCCATTTTGCTTATTGAATTTGGTTCAGTTCGGAGATACAGCGTGGAAACAGGCCCCTTCGGCCCACCGGGTCCGCGCCGCCCAGCGATCCCCGCACACTGACACCATCCTACACTATCGCTGCCCGAGATGTCAACTTATTTACAGCGGCGAAACCAAGCGCAGGCTCGGCGATCGCATCGCTGAACACCTGCGCTCGGTCCACCTCAACCAACCTGATCTCCCGGTGGCTGAGCACTTCAACTCCCCATCCCGCTCCCAGTCTGACCTTTCTGTCATGGGCCTCCTCCAGTGCCATAGTGAGGCCCACCGCAAATTGGAGGAACAGCACCTCATATTTCGCCTGGGCAGCTTGCAGCCCAGCGGTATGAACATCGACTTCTCCAACTTTAGATAGTTCCTCTGTCCCTCTCTTCCCCTCCTCCTTCCCAGATCTCCCTCTATCTTCCCGTCTCCACCTATATCCTTCCTTTGTCCCGCCCCCCCTGACATCAGTCTGAAGAAGGGTCTCGACCCGAAACGTCACCCATTCCTTCTCTCCCGAGATGCTGCCTGACCCGCTGAGTTACTCCAGCATTTTGTGAATAAATACCTTCGATTTGTACCAGCATCTGCAGTTATCTTCTTATACTATCCTACACACACAGAGACTAGGGACAATTTTTTACATTTGCACCAAGCCGATTAACCTGCATACCCTGCACGTCTTTGGAGCGTGGGAGGAAACCGAAGATCTCGGAGAAAACCCGCGCAGGTCACGGGGAGAACGTGCAAATCTACCGCTGCGCCACGCAAGATGAATGTTCCTGGAAAAGTCTTTTGACTTCAGAGATACAAGGGAAGAACCCAGCGATTACCACCCCCCACACACTTACAATATCCCGCACATACAATACAATACAATACAATACAATATATCTTTATTGTCACTGTACCCAGGGGTACAACGAGATTGGGAATGCGCCTCCCATATGATGCAATAATTTAAGTAATTAACAGCAACCCAACGAAACGAGACAATTGTAACAGTTTTTAGACAGGGTAAAGTGCAAGTTGATCTATGCGTTGTGGCCATCCGGCTCAGCAGGACCGGTTCATAGCAGCTATGGCCCTGGGGATGAAGCTGTTCCTGAGTCTGGAGGTGCGGGCGTAGAAGGCCTTGTATCGTCTGCCCGATGGAAGGAGTTCGAACAGACTGTTGCAGGGGTGTGAAGAGTCTTTGTGGATGCTGGTGGCTTTTCTGAGGCATCGTGTGTTGTAGATGCCCTCCGAGTCTGGTAGCTGTGTTCCGATGGTCCTCTGAGCTCTACGGACTACCCGCTGTAGAGCTTTCCTTTCTGCCTCCGTGCAGCTGAGGTACCACACAGGGATGCTATGCGTTAGGATGCTCTCTATGGTGCAGCGGTAGAAGGTCGTCAGCAGCTGTTGGGGTCGACCAGACTTTTTCAGTGTTCTTAAGTAGAACAGTCTTTGTTGTGCCTTCTTGACCAGCGCAGCAGTGTTATTGGACCATGTGAGGTCCTCCGAAATGTGAGTGCCCAGAAACTTGAAGCTGGACACTCTCTCCACACTAGGGAGAATTTACAATTTGACCAAAGCTAATTAGCCGACAAACCTGCACGTCTTTGGAGTGCGGAGGAAACCGGAGCGCCCGGACGAAACCCTCACGGGGAGAACGCACAAACTCCGTACGGACAGCGCCCGCGGTCGGGATGGAACCCGGGTCTCCGGCGCTGTGAGGCAGCAACTCTACCGCCGCGCCACCGTGACCGCCCACTCCTTAACAAAGCCTGACGTTTTCTCTCGAGCCGCAAGGAACTGCAGGTGCTGGGCAAAACTACAAGACAACAAAGTGGGAGGAGGAGTTGGCGGCCTTTGCTGGAGACCGGCCCGGCGCTTCAAGCCACGGGCGTGGCACGGACTTTAACACCGCGGAGCTGGCGATCCTCTGCCGGGGATCGACGGCGGAGAGCTCCTGCGGACGTTAACGCCGTGAAGCCCCGCGGTCTCTGGTGAGAAGAGGCCGACCCGGGAGCTCCGTGCCGCGGAGAGAGTTTCGACCGACCCGACGCGGGGAGTTTCGATCGCCCCGACGCGAGGGCCGCGGACAGTCGGCAGCGGCGACCGCGGACGGTTCAACAGCCCCGACCGCGATCAGCCTCCCCCCCCTCCCCCCCTCCCTCCCTCCCTCCCTAGGAGATAGATTTAAACTTTAAAACGTGAATAACTTAAAAAATATAACACCGATTTCAATGAAACTTCTTCCATTGGCACCAGAGGGACGACGGTGAGTAAGGTGGGCCTAACATTGTCGCGCTAACGTGCACCGTCTTGGCTGTAGTTCAGGAACAAACAAACAAACAAACAAACAAACGAGAGCTTTAGTATATCGATGTGGTCATGTATCTTGTTGATTTTTTGTATGACTGTTGGCAAAATCAAATTCCCTGTATGTTCACATACTTGGCTAATAAATTAATTACAGTTACAACCACAATGAACTCTGTACCCTGTCCAGCTTGGTAGAGGTCTCGTCTCCGCCACAGAAACGTTCAATGATAGATAGCAGCCGCTCCAACAGCAGATATCGATTAAGTCATAGAGTGACACAGTGTGGAAACAGGCCCTTCGGCCCAACTCGCCCACACCGGCCAACAATGTCCCAGCTACACCAGTCCCACTGCCTGCGCTTGGCCCATATCCCTCCAAACCCGTCCTATCCATGTACCTGTCCAACTGTTTCTTAAACAACAGCCTCAACTACCTCCTCTGGCAGCTCGTTCCACACACCCGCCGCCCTCTGTGTGAAAAAGTCGCCCCTCAGATTCCTATTAAACCTTTTCCCCTTCACCTTGAACCTGTGTCCTCTGGTCCTCGATTCCCCTACTCTGGGCAAGAGACTCTGTGCGTCTACCCGATCTATTCCTCTCATGATTTTGTACACCTCTATAAGATCTCCCCTCATCCTCCTGCGCTCCATGGAATACAGACCCAGCCCGCTCAACCTCTCCCTGTAGCTCACACCCTCTAGTCCTGGCAACATCCTGGTAAATCTTCTCTGAACCCCTTTCCAGCTTGACGATACACCGATCAGCCAAAACATTATGACCACTGACAGGCGAAGCGAATAAC
Source organism: Rhinoraja longicauda (assembly GCF_053455715.1). Lineage (NCBI taxonomy): Eukaryota > Metazoa > Chordata > Chondrichthyes > Rajiformes > Arhynchobatidae > Rhinoraja > Rhinoraja longicauda. The sequence continues at coordinate 21,239,504 of NC_135971.1, read as the reverse complement.
ATTGATTATCTTGTTACAATGGCACCTGTCAAGGGGTGGGATATATTAGGCAGCAAGTGAACAGTCAGTTCTTGAAGTTGACGTGTTGGATGCAGGAGAAATGGGCAGGAGTAAAGACCCGAGCGACTTTGACGAGGGCCATGTTGTTCTGGCCAGACGACTGGGTCAGAGCATCTGTGAAACGGCAAGGCTTGTGGGGTGCTCCCGGTCAGCAGTGGTGAGTACCGACCGACAGTGGTCCGAGGAGGGTCAAACCACAAACCGGCGACAGGCAGGGTGTTGGGCGCCCAAGGCTCATCGATGCGCGAGGGGCAACGAAGGCTATCCCGTCTGGTCCGAACCGACAGAAGGTCGACTGTGGCACAAGTCACGGAAAATGTTAATGGCGGTCACGGGAGGGATGTGTCACAATACACAGTGCATCGCACCCTGCTGCGTATGGGGCTGCACACGGAGGACCAGCAGCATATTAGGCAGGTGGTCGAAATGTTTCGGCTCATCAGGGCGTAATGTTTTGGCTGATCGGTGCATCTTTCCGACAACACGGTGCCCAGAACTGAGCACAATATTCCAAATGCGGTCTCACCAACTTCTTATACAACTGCAGCATGACCTCCCAATTAAAAAAAAAAAATTCCGCCGATATTTTTAGACTTTACGCAGGCATGTATGGGTCTATTGAAGATCTTCACAATTCCAGAGATAAATGCTCGTTGTTCAGTCAGAAATTGACTGCCTTTTTACTGGGATTACTGGCTATTACATTCCAAGACTGGATTGTCATCATTCTCTATGAGAATATCTGAAAGTCTCATAAATGCCACTGCCTGAAACGTTCATAAGTCATTGAATTGAATTGAATTGAATTGAATTGAATCAGTTTATTGGCCAATTATATCCACATAGAAGGAATGTGCCCTCACAAGTAACAACACGAACGCACAGTAAACAATTAAGGATGAAGCATAAAACATTAAGAATAAAAACATTCAAACAGAAAAACAGTTTTGGTCTCCTAATTTGAGGAAGGACGTCCTTGTAATTGAGGCAGTGCAGCGTAGGTTCACGAGATTGATCCCTGGGATGGCGGGACTGTCGTATGAGGAAAGATTAAAAAACTAGGCTTGTATTCACTGGAGTTTAGAAGGATGAGAGGGGATCTTATAGAGACGTATAGAATTATAAAAGGACTGGACAAGCTAGACGCAGGAAAAATGTTCCCAGTGTTGGGCGAGTCCAGAACCAGGGGCCACACACAGTCTTAGAATAAAGGGAGGCCATTTAAAACTGAGGTGAGAAGGAACTTTTTCACCCAGAGAGTTGTGGAATTCTCTGCCACAGAGGGCAGTGGAGGCCAAATCACTGGATGGATTTAAGAGAGAGTTGGATAGAGCTCTAAGGGGTAGTGGGCTTGTCCTGTATTAGGCCCGGGGGGAGGGGCGCTGTAAGCCCGGACAGAGTAGGTCCGGACAGTGTAGGTCCAGACAGTGTAGGCCCGGACAGTGTAGGTCCGGACAGTGTAAGCCCGGACAGTGTAGGTCCGGACAGTGTAGGTCCGGACAGTGTAGGCCCGGACAGTGTAGGTCCAGACAGTGTAGGCCCGGACAGTGTAGGCCCGGACAGCGTAGGCCCGGACGGTGTAGGTCCGGACAGTGTAGGCCCGGACAATGTAGGCCCGGACAGTGTAGGTCCAGACAGTGTAGGCCCGGACAGAGTAGGCCCGGAGGCCGGGGTGCCGCCTGATGGCGGTTGCGTAGCAACCCGCCTCCCGGCCCGGGCGGCCGCCATTGGTGGAGCGGGAGCACGTGGCCGCTGGCTGGATGAGGTCACGTGGGGCGCGGGGCGGTGACGTCACCTTGTGTCCCTTATTTGGGAGTGAGATAGTTGGCAACCCCTATTCCTGACTCTTGCACTCAATGCCCCTGGCCAATGTAGGTTAGCATACCATTATTTTAAACAAAGGAAATAAAGGGGAAATTATGAGCAAATGAGAGGGAGTAGTCAAGAATCAAGGGTGTTTTATCATCAATTTGTCCCAGATAGAACAATTAAATTGTTACCTGCAGCAGCACAACAGAATATATAAACATTGTAATAAATGAAAAAAAAATGCTGGAGACACACACACAAAATGCTGGAGTAACTCAGCGGGTCGGGCAGCATCTCAGGAGAGAAGGAATGGGTGACGTTTCGGGTCGAGACCCTTCTTCAGACTGATGTCAGGGGAGGGGGGCGGGACAAAGATAGGATGTGGAATTCTCTGCCTCAGAAGGCAGTGGAGGCCAATTCTCTGAATGCATTCAAGAGAGAGCTGGATAGAGCTCTTAAGGATAGCGGAGTCAGGGGGTACGGGGAGAAGGCAGGAACGGGGTACTGATTGAGAATTATTAGCCACGATCACATTGAATGGCGGTGCGTACAGGCTCGAAGGGCCGAATGGCCTCCTCCTGCACCTATTGTCTATTGTCCATTGATGTAGTAGGAGACAGGAAGACCAGTGGGAGAACTGGGAAGGGGGAGGGGAGAGAGAGGGCTGGAGGAACTATCTGAAGTTAGAGAAGTCAATGTTCATACCGCTGGGGTGTGAGCTGCCCAAGCGAAATATGAAGTACTGTTCCTCCAATTTGCGCTGGGCCTCACTCTGACAGTGGAGGAGGCCCAGGACAGAAAGGTCAGTCTGGGAGTGGGAGGGGGAGTTGAAGTGCTCAGCCACCGGGAGATCAGGTTGGTTGAGGCGGACTGAGCGCAGGTGTTCAGCGAAAAGATCGCCGAGCCTGCGCTTGGTTTCGCCGATGTAGAGAAGTTGACATGTAGAGCAGCGGATGCAATAGATGAGGTTGGAGGAGGTGCAGGTGAACCTCTGCCTCACCTGGAAAGACTGTTTGGGTCCTTGGATGGAGTTGAGGGGGGAGGTAAAGGGGCAGGTGTTGCATCTCGTGCGGTTGCTGGGGAAAGTGCCCGGGGATGGGGTGGTTTGGGTGGGAAGGGACGAGTGGACCAGGGAGTTACGGAGGGAACGGTCTCTGCGGAACGCAGAGAGGGGAGGGGATGGGAAGATGTGGCCAGTGGTGGGGTCCCGTTGTAGGTGACTGAAATGTTGGAGGATGATATGTTGGATCCGCTGACTGGTGGGGTGGAAGGTGAGAACGAGGGGGATTCTGTCCTTGTTACGAGTGGGGGGAGGGGGAGCAAGAGCGGAGCTGCGGGATGTAGAAGAGACCCTAGTGAGAGCCTCATCTATAATGGAAGAGTGTGAAACACCTCATCCTGGACCAGGACCAGTGTCCTGAACTACAGTGTCCGGGCCTACAGTGTCCGGGCCTACACTGTCCGGACCTGCCATGTCTGGGCCTACAGCGTCCGGGCCTACAGTGTCCGGGCCTACGATGTCCGGGCCTACAGTGTCCGGGCCTACGGTGTCCGGGCCTACAGTGTCCAGGCCTACACTGTCCGGGCCTACAGTGTCCGGGCCTACACTGTCCAGGCCTACAACGTCCGGGCCTACAGCATCCAGGCCTACAATGTCTGGGCCCACAGCGTCCGGGCCCACACTGTCCGGGCCCACAGTGTCCGGGCGTCCGGGTTTATAGTGTCTGGGCCTACAGTGTCCGGGCCTGCAGTGTCCAGACCTACAGTGTCCGGGCCTACAGTGTCCGGGCCTGCAGTGTCCGGGCCTACACTGTCCAGGCCTACACTGGCCGGGCCTACAGTGTCCGGGCCCACAGTGTCCGGGCCCACAGGGTCCGGGCCTACAACGTCCGGGCCTACAGCGTCCGGGCCTACAGCGTCCGGGCCTACAGTGTCCGGGCCCACATGGTCCGGGCCTACAGCGTCCGGGCCTACAGCGTCCGGGCCTACAGTGTCCGGGCCCACATGGTCCGGGCCTACAGCGTCCGGGCCTACACTGTCTGGGCCTACAGCGCCCCTCCCAGGCCTAATACGGGACAAAGGCGGTCCCGTACAGGACAAACCAATTTAGCCCAAAACACGGGATGTCCCGGCTAATACGGGACAGTTGGCAACCCTAGCTGAGACCTAAGCTGTCTCAGTCTGGGCCGGATCTAGACCAAAGCCCTGGTCATTGACATGACTACAATCACATCTTGTCTCCCATGCAGACAATTAATCTGTTATTTCCTGTTACACTTTTCCAGTCTCTCCACATTTTTTCGTCTCCATCTGGTGTTGTCTAACTCCTGAACCTCGTTGCCTTGGCAACCAACCTCTCAGCAAGATCGGCATCCCAACCTATTAACCCTCCGCTTCCTCCTCGATTCGCATCCGAGAGTCATAGAGTGATACGCTGTGTGGAAACAGGCCCTTCGGCCCAACTCGCCCACACCGGCCAACGTGCCCCATCTACACCAGTCCCACCTGCCCGCGTTTAGCCCATATCCCTCCAAACCCGTCCTATCCATGCACCTGTCCAACTCTTTCTTAAACTTCGGGATAGTCCCAGCCTCAACTACCCCCCTCCGGCAGCTCGTTCCACACACCCACCACTCTCTGTGTGAAAAAGTCACCCCTCAGATTCCTATTGAATCTTCCCCCCCTCTCCCCCCCCCCCCCCACCACCTTAAAACTATGTCCTCTGGTCCTCGATTCCCCTACTCTGGGCAAGAGACTCTGTGCGTCTACCCGATCTATTCCTCTCATGATTTTGTACACCTCTATAAGATTACCGCTATTTTGCTAAACGGATCAGCGGGTACGGAGAGAAGGCAGGTACAGGCTACTGAGCTGGATGATCAGCCATGATCATATTGAATGGCGGTGCGTACAGGCTCGAAGGGCCGAATGGCCTACTCCTGCACCTATTTTCTATGTTTCTATATTTCTATGTTTACCGCTCATCCTCCTGCGCTCCATGGAATAGAGACCCAGCCTGCTCAACCTCTCCCTGTAGCTCACACCCTCTAGTCCTGGCAACATCCTCGTAAATCTTCTCTGTATCCTTGCTTGCTATTGAGGGCGTGCAGCGTAGGTTCACTAGGTTAATTCCCGGAATGGCGGGACTGTCGTATGTTGAAAGACTGGAGCGACTAGGCTTGTATACACTGGAATTTAGAAGGATTAGAGGGGATCTTATCGAAACGTATAAGATTATTAAGGGGTTGGACACGTTAGAGGCAGGAAACATGTTCCCAATGTTGGGGGAGTCCAGAACAAGGGGCCACACAGTTTAAGAATAAGGGGTAGGCCATTTAGAACGGAGATGAGGAAAAACTTTTTCAGTCAGAGAGTTGTGAATCTGTGGAATTCTCTGTCTCAGAGGGCAGTGGAGGCCAATTCTCTGAATGCATTCAAGAGAGAGCTAGATGGAGCTCTTAAGGATAGCGGAGTCAGGGGGTATGGGGAGAAAGCAGGAACGGGGTACTGATTGAGAATGATCAGCCATGATCACATTGAATGGCGGTGCTGGCTCGAAGGGCCGAATGGCCTCCTCCTGCACCTATTGTCTATTGACTATTGTCTATTATTGAACGGGGTACTGATTGAGAATGATCAGCCATGATCACATTGAATGGCGGTGCTGGCTTGAAGGGCCAAATGGCCTCCTCCTGCACCTATTGTCTATTGACTATTGTCTATTGACCAGCGATCCCCGCACACTGACACCACTCTACAACACACTAGGAACAATTTATATTTACCAAGCCAATTAGCCTACAAACCTGCACGTCTTTGGAGTGTGGGAGGAAACCGAAGATCTGGGAGAAAACCCACGCAGGTCACGGGGAGAACGTGCAAACTCCGTACAGGCGGCGCCCGTAGTCGGGATGGAACCCGGGTCTCTGGCGCTGTGAGCGCTGTAAGGCGGCAACTTTGCCGCCGCGCCACCGTGCGGGCCCAGTTAGAAAGCAACGTCCTTGGCGGGCCGATGTGGTCCCTGGTATTCCGTGGCTGAGATAGGATTATGGTTGTGGAGGTCGGTTCGTGACACCAATGGTTGTAGGCATGTAGCTGTCCCTGTACTTTGTGGCGTGGGACTTCAGGCTTCCGCACCTCCTGGACTCCCGCCTGGACTACTGCAACTCCCTGCACACTGGGATCAGCCAATCGTCCCTGTCCCGCCTGCAATCGGTCCAAAACGCCCGTAAAAGGGACCACATCACCCCGATTCAGGCCTCTCTCCACTGGCTCCCAGTACGGTACAGAATCAACTTCAATCTCCTTCTATTCACATATAAAGCCCTAAATGGGCTTGCCCCCCCCCCCCCCCCACCCCCCCATATCAAAAATCTTCTAACCCACCACTCTATCTCCAGGTCCCTCAGGTCGGCCGACTTGGGGCTACTGACTATCCCGCGGTCTAGGCTTAAACTCAGGGGTGACCGCGCTTTTGCGGTTGCAGCTCCTAGACTGTGGAACAGCATCCCTCTCCCCATCAGAACTGCCCACTCCATCCACTCCTTTAAGTCCAGGCTCAAAACCTTACTTCTACTCCCCAGCGTTTGAGGCCCTCTGAGGGGGCGCTGTGAACTGTTTATGTATGTGCTGTTATGTTTGTGTGCCATTGTATGTTCGTTTTCTTAGTCCCTGCACTGATGTACAGCACTTTGGTCAACGTGGGTTGTGTTTAGATGTGCTACACAAATAAAATTGGCGACTTGACTTGACTTGACTTGACTCCTGCCCGATGGTAGCAGCGAGAAGATGGCGCATCCATGGTGGGGATCCGTGACGATAGATGCCGCCATCTTGGGGCAGCGCACGGTGGAGATTGCCCGTGATGGACCGGGCTGAGTTCGCCAATCTCTTGCGTTCCAGCGCGTTGGAATGGCCACACCAGTTCAGGACGCAACCAGGCGTTTAGAATACTGTGTTCAGTTCTGATGTAACACAGTTCAGTTATAACACAGTTCACCGTGTTATAGGAAAGATACTGTTAACCTGGAAAGGGGTTCAGAGAAGATTTACGAGGATGTTGCCAGGGTGTCGAGGGTGGGTGTGAGCTACAGGGAGAGGTTGAGCGGGCTGGGTCTCTATTCCATGGAGCGCAGGAGGATGAGGGGAGATCTTACAGAGGTGTACAAAATCATGAGAGGAATAGATCAGGTAGACGCACAGAGTCTCTTGCCCAGAGTAGGGGAATCGAGGACCAGAGGACACAGGTTCAAGGTGAAGGGGAAAAGATTTAATAGGAATCCGAGGGGTAGCTTTTTCACACAGAGGGTGGTGGGTGTATGGAACGAGCTGCCAGAGGAGGTAGTTGAGGCTGGGACTATCCCATCGTTTAAGAAACAGTTGGACAGGTACATGGATAGGATGGGTTTGGAGGGATATGGACCAAGCACGGGCAGGTGGGACTGGTGTAGGTGGGACATTGTTGGCCAATGTGGGAGAGTTGGGTCGAAGGGCCTGTTTCCGCACTGTATCAACCTATGACTTTTTCAGTCAGAGAGTTGTGAATCTGTGGAATTCTCTGCCTCAGAGGGCAGTGGAGGCCGATTCTCTGAATGCTTTCAAGAGAGAGCTAGATAGAGCTCTGAAGGATAGCGGAGTCAGGGGGTATGGGGAGAAGGCAGGAACGGGGTACTGATTGAGAATGATCAGCCATGATCACATTGAATGGTGGTGCTGGCTCGAAGGGCCGAATGGCCTCCTCCTGCACCTAATGTCTATTGTCTAACAGCGGGTCAGGCAGCATCTCAGGAGAGAAGGAATGGGTGACGTTTTGGGTCGAGACAATAGACAATAGGTGCAGGAGGAGGCTATTCGGCCCTTCGAGCCAGCACCGCCATTCAATGTGATCATGGCTGATCGTTCTCAATCAGTACCCCGTTCCTGCCTTCTCCCCGTACCCCCTGACTCCGCTATCCTTAAGAGCTCTATCCAGCTCTCTCTTGAATGCATTCAGAGAATTGGCCTCCACTGCCTTCTGAGGCAGAGAATTCCACAGATTCACAACTCTCTGACTGAAAAGGTTTTTCCTCATCTCAGTTCTAAATGGCCTACCCCTTATTCTTAAACTGTGTGGCCCCTGGTTCTGGACTCCCCCAACATTGGGAACATGCTTCCTGCCTCTAACGTGTCCAACCCCTTAATAATCTTAAAACCTTTCTCAGTTAGAGATTGGTAGATTTGTCATTGTGGGGATTACAGAGACGTGGCTGCAGGAGGATCGGGACTGGCAACTGAATATTCAGGGTCAGACGTCCTACAGAAGAATTAAACTAAAACTGAACTGGACCGTATCTCGAAGCCAAGCAAAAGAGTTATACGTCCGACGGTGTTGTACTGGCTGTCTGAGGGCCAGCTTGCCGCTGCAGACCGTTCATGATCTGCAAAGGTACTCAGACTTTCAGGTGGATCAAGGTGGCATCTCACCCTCTGCAAGGGCAGCTGGGATACGGGTCGATGCCTTGGCCAAGTTGCACAGGGAAGTGTAGCCAAGGCTGCCACCTGCTGTTCGAAGTCGGGACTGTTGTGAGGTGTGTAGAGGGAGTACAGAGAAGGTTCACCAGATTGATCCCTGGGATGGCGGGACTTTCATATGAAGAAAGACTGGATAGACTCGGCTTGTACTCGCTGGAATTTAGAAGACTGAGGGGGGATCTTATAGAAACATATAAAACTCTTAAGGGGTTGGAGAGGCTAGATGCGGGAAGATTGTTCCCGATGTTGGGGAAGTCCAGAACCATAGTTTAAGTCACAGTTTAAGGATAAGGGGGAAGTCTTTTAGGACCGAGATGGGAAAACATTTCTTCACACAGAGAATGGTGAATCTGTGGAATTCTCTGCCACAGAAGGTAGTTGAGGCCGGTTCATTGGCTATATTTAAGAGGGAGTTAGATGTGGCCCTTGTGGCTAAAGGGATCAGGGGGTATGGAGAGAAGGCAGGTACAGGATACTGAGTTGGATGATCAGCCATGATCATATTGAATGGCGGTGCGTACAGGCTCGAAGGGCCGAATGGCCTACTCCTGCACCTATTTTCTATGTTTCTATGTTTCTATGTGGTGTTTTTGGGGAAGTCTAACATGGGCAGGACAGTGAATGGTAGGTCTCTGGGGAGTGTTGTGGAGCAGAGGGTTCTAGGAGTGCAGGTTCAAGGTTCCTTGAAGGTGGAGTCGTGAACCGGTGGAATTCCCTGCCACAGAAGGCAGTGGAGGCCAATTCACTGGATGTATTCAAGAGAGAGTTAGATTTAGCTCTTAGGGTTAACGGAATCAAGGGATATGGGGAGAAAGCAGGAACGGGGTACTGATTTTGGATGATCAGCCGTGATCATATTGAATGGCGGTGCGTACAGGCTCGAAGGGCCGAATGGCCTCCTCCTGCACCTATTTTCTATGTTTCTATGTTTCTATCAGTCGCAGGTGGTCAAAAAGGCTTTTGGCACATTGCCCTTCATCGGTCAGAGTATTGAGTATCGAGGTTGGGAGGTCATGTTGCAGTTGTATAAGACGTTGGTGAGGCCGCATTTAGAGAATTGTGTTCAGTTCTGGGCACCACGTTACAGGAAAGATATTGTCAAGCTGGAAAGAGTACAGAGAGGATTTACGAGGATGTTGCCAGGACTAGAGGGTGTGAGCTACAGGGAGAGGTTGAGCAGGCTGGGTCTCTATTCCCTGGAGCGCAGGAGGATGAGGGGTGATCTTATAGAGGTGCACAAAATCATGAGAGGAATAGATCGGGTAGACGCACAGAGTCTCTTGCCCAGAGTAGGGGAATCGAGGACCAGAGGACACAGGTTTAAGGTGAAGGGGAAAAGATTTAATAGGAATCCGAGGGGTAACTTTTTCACACAAAGGGTGGTGGGTGTGTGGAACGAGCTGCCAGAGGAGGTCGTTGAGGCTGGGACTATCCCAACGTTTAAGAAACAATTAGACAGGTACATGGATAGGACGGGTTTGGAGGGATATGGGCCAAGCGCAGGCAGGTGGGACTAGTGTAGATGGGACATGTTGGGCCGGTGTGGGCTAGTTGGGCCGAAGGGCCTGTTTCCACGCTGTAGCACATTATGGCTTCTTCTTATCGAGTCCACATCACAAGATTAGAAATGGTTCAGCCATTCTCAGCATCTGCATACAATGTGCTTCTTGCACTTCCTGTGTGTAGTGGTGGAACGATTGGTGGAAACAGGGCCACGATGTGAACGCTCTTTCCTTGACCCCACTCCATGGCTAAATCCATTGATTCTTACACCATTAACCTACATTCGGGGTATTACTAGGGGTTGCCAACTATCTCACTCCCAAATAAGGGACAAAGGGTGACGTCACCGCCCCGCGCCCCACGTGATCTCACCCAGCCAGCGGCCACCTGCTCCCGCTCCACCAATGGTGGCCGCCCGCCAACCTCCGCCCGGCGAACACACTCGGCCCCACACCCCGAACACACTCCGTTAGCCTACACTGTCTGGGCCTACAGCGGCCTGCGGGCCTACAGTGTCCGGGCCTACAGTGTCCGGGCCTACAGTGTCCGGGCCTACAGTATTGGGGCCTACAGTGTCCGGGCCTACGGTGTCGGGGCCTACGGTTTCCGGGCCTAAGGTGTCCGGGCCTACGGTGTCCGGGCCTACTGTGTCCGGGCCTACAGTGTCTGGGCCTATGGTGTCCGGGCCTACAGCGCCCCTCAGGCCTAATATGGGACAAGGGCGGCCCCGTATAGGACAAACCAATTTAGCCCAAAATAAGGTGTCTGGGCCTACAGTGTCGGGGCGTACTGTGTCCAGGCCTACGGTGTCTGGGCCTACGGTGTCCGGGCCTAGTGTCCGGGCCTACAGTGTCGGGGCCTACGGTGTCTGGGCCTACAGCGCCCCTCAGGCCTAATATGGGACAAGGGCGGTCCCGTACGGGACAAACCAATTTAGCCCAAAATACGGTGTCTGGACCTATAGTGTCCGGGCGTACAGTGTCCAGGCCTACGATGTACAATTTAGCCCAAAATACGGGATGTTCCGGCTAATACGGGACAGTTGGCAACCCTAGGTATTAGAATAGACAATAGACAATAGGTGCAGGAGTAGGCCATTCGGCCCTTCGAGCCAGCACCACCATTCAATGTGATCATGGCTGATCATTCTCAATCAGTACCCCGTTCCTGCCTTCTCCCCATACCCCCTGACTCCGTTATCCTTAAGAGCTCTATCCAGCTCTCTCTTGAATGCATTCAGAGAATTGGCCTCCACTGCCTTCTGAGGCAGAGAATTGACCCAGCAGTCATGTTGGCCTATCTTCTTTGGGTTACGAGAAGAAAGTGGAGGTCAACTCTCTGGATGCATTCAAGAGAGAGTTAGATAGAGCTCTTAAGGATAGCGGAGTCAGGGGGTATGGGGAGAAGGCAGGAACGGGGTACTGATTGAGAATGATCAGCCATGATCACATTGAATGGTGGTGCTGGCTGGAAGGGCTGAATGGCCTCCTCCGGCACCTATTGTCTATTGTCTATTGTCTATTGAAACCAGAGCACCATGGGGCAAATGTGCATGAAGGAACTGCAGATGCTGGTTTTAAATTGAGGACAGACACAAAATGCTGGAGTAACTCAGCGGGACAGGCAGCATCTCCGGAGAGAAGGAACGGGTGACGTTTCAGGTCGATACCCTTCTTCAGGCTGAGAGTCGCACCCTGGGGAATCCTACGCATCACTGGGAGAACGTGCAGACTCCACACAGACAGCATCCAATAGTCAAGGCTGCCTGCTGCACTCCTCTATCAACGGAAAATAGTGACCCTGACGCCTTGAGTGAGCTAATGGAATCTATATACCAGAACTCTCGTTTGTTTGTTTGTTTGTTTGTTTGTTCCTGAACTACAGCCAAAACGGTGCACGATAGCGCGACAATGTTAGGCCCACCTTACTCACCGTCGTCCCTTTGGCGCCAATGGAAGAAGTTTCATGGAAATCGGTGTTATATTTTTTAAGTTATTCACATTTTAAAGTTTAAATCTATCGCCGAGGGAGGGAGGGAGGGAGGGAGGGTGGGAGGGAGGGAGGGAGGGAGGGAGGGAGGGAGGGAGGGAGGGAGGGGGAGGGGAAGTGGGAGGGAGCGGAGGGGGAGCAGGGAGGGGAGGGGGGGAGGATGAAGGTGGAGGAAGGGGGGCAGGGGGGGAGGGGGGAGGAGGGGGAAGGAAGGGGGGAGGGGGAGGAGAGGGTGCTGCACCAATGCAGGAGCGGTTTGGGCCCAATGGGTCCACTTGGTCAAGTGGACGATTAATAATGTTGTGTAAAGACTTGGCTGATAGTGCGGCTCAGGGGCGGACACGGTGGCGCGGCGGTAGAGCTGCCGCCTTACAGCGAATGCAGCGCCGGAGACCCCGGTTCGATCCCGACTACGGGCGCCGTCTGTACGGAGTTTGCACGTTCTCCCCGTGACCTGCGTGGGTTTTCTCCGAGATCTTCGGTTTCCTCCCACACTCCAAAGACGTGCGGGTTTGTAGGTCGATTGGCTTGGTGTAAATGTGAGAATTGTTCCCTAGTGTGTGTAGGATGGTGTTAATGTGCGCGGGGATCGCTGGTCGGCGCGGACCCGGTGGGCCGAAGGGCCTGTTTCCGCGCTGTATCTCTGAACTAAAGTTCTCCTGTCCACCGCGCCCGAGGGCCAGGTTCGACCCTGACCACCGGTGCTGTCTGCACGGAGTTTGCACGTTCTCCCCGTGGAACCTCGTGGGTTTCCTCCGGGTGCTCCGGTTTCTCCCACATCCAAAAGACAGGCAGGTGTGTGGCTTAAGTGGCCGTCTGTAAATTGACCCTGGGGCGTAGGGGGATGGGGAGGTGGGGGGGGGAAGTGTGTGTGGAATCTGGGGGGATCGATGGGAATGTGGGAGAGACTTGGTTTCGGAAGAGTACTGCACTGAGAGCTGGCACAGACACAATGGGCCAAATGGCCTCTTTCTACATTGGAAGAATGAAAAATAAATGAGAAGTATTGACCTTGTAGTCTTATGTTTACACAGTCAATTCAATTTTGAAACTCCTCACCAAATGGACCAGACCAAAGAAATCCCTGAACTTACTTCAGACATGCATTGATAAGTGGCAGAGAATATTAGAATATTCGGGCGGCACGGTGGCGCAGCGGTAGAGTTGCCGCCTCACAGCGCCGGAGACCCTGGTTCGATCCCGACCAAGGGCGCTGTCTGAACGGAGTTTGTACGTTCTCCCCGTGACCCTCGTGGGCTTTCTCTGGGTGCTTTGGTTTCCTCCCACACTCCAAAGACGTGCGGGTTTGTAGGCTAATTGGCTTCGGTAAAATCGTAAATCGTTCCGAGAGTGTGTAGGATAGTGTTAGTGCGCGGGGATCGATGGTCGGCGCGGATTCGGTGGTCCGAAGGGGCCTGTTTGCTCGCTGTCTCTCTAAGCTAAACTGAACCGGGGAAGAGGAAGTTGGCTGGGAAAAGCTAGTGTGCGGGGATCGATGGACGGCACGGACCCGGTGGGCCGAAGGGCCTGTCTGCGCGCTGCATCTTTGCATGGACTGTCATATGTTGAAAGACTGGAGCGACTAGGCTTGTATACACTGGAATTTAGGATGAGGGGAGATCTTATCGAAACGTATAAGATTATTGAGGGGTTGGACACGTTAGAGGCAGGAAACATGTTCCCGATGTTGGGGGAGTCCAGAACAAGGGGCCACAGTTTAAGAATAACGGGTAGGCCATTTAGAACAGAGATGAGGAAATTGGTTGGCGGACAGGAAGCAAAGAGTAGGAATAAACGGGTCCTTTTCGGAATGGCAGGCAGTGACTAGTGGGGTACCGCAAGACTCAGTGCTGGGACCCCAGTTATTTACAGTGTATATTAATGATTTGGACGAGGGAATTGAATGCAACATCTCTAAGTTTGCGGATGACACGAAGCTGGGTGGCAGTGTTAGCTGCGAGGAGGATGCTAGGAGGCTGCAGAGTGACTTGGATAGATTAGGCGAGTGGGCAAATGCATGGCAGATGCAATATAATGTGGATAAATGTGAGGTTATCCACTTTGACGGCAAGAACAGGAAAGCAGAGTATTACCTGAATGGTGACCGATTGGGAGAAGGGGAGATGCAACGTGACCTGGGTGTCATGGTGCACCAGTCATTGAAAGCAAGCGTGCAGGTGCAGCAGGCAGTGAAGAAAGCCAATGGTATGTTGGCATTCATAGCAAGAGGATTTGAGTTTAGGAGCAGGGAGGTTCTGCTGCAGTTGTACAGGGCCTTGGTGAGACCGCACCTGGAGTATTGTGTGCAGTTTTGGTCTCCTAACCTGAGGAAAGACGTTCTTGCCTTAGAGGGAGTACAGAGAAGGTTCACCAGATTGATCCCTGGGATGGCGGGACTTGCATATGAGGAAAGACTAGATAGACTGGGCTTATACTCGCTGGAATTTAGAAGACTGAGGGGGGATCTTATAGAAACATATAAAATTCTTAAGGGGTTGGAGAGGCTAGATGCGGGAAGATTGTTCCCGATGTTGGGGGAGTCCAGAACCAGGGGTCACAGCTTAAGGATAAGGGGGAAGTCTTTTAGGACCGAGATGAGAAAACATTTCTTCACACAGAGAGTGGTGAGTCTGTGGAATTCTCTGCCACAGAATGTAGTTGAGGCCAGTTCATTGGCTATATTTAAGAGGGAGTTAGATGTGGCCCTTTTTGCTAAAGGGATCAGGGGGTATGGAGAGAAGGCAGGTATAGGCTACTAAGCTGAATGATCAGCCATGATCATATTGAATGGCGGTGCAGGCTCGAAGGGCCGAATGGCCTACTCCTGCACCTATTTTCTATGTTTCTATGTTTCTATGAGGGGAAAAAAATTCAGTCCGAGAGTTGTGAATCTGTGGAATTCTCTGCCTCAGAAGGCAGTGGAGGCCAATTCTCTGAATGCATTCAAGAGAGAGCTAGATAGAGCTCTTAAGGATAGCGGAGTCAGGGGGTATGGGGAGAAGGCAGGAACGGGGTACTGATTGAGAATGATCAGCCATGATCACATTGAATGGTGGTGCATACAGGCTCGAAGGGCCGAATGGCCTCCTCCTGCACCTATTGTCTATTGTCTATTGTCTAACTCTAAGCTAAACTGAACGGGGGAAGAGAAAGATGGCTGAGGAAAGCTAGTGTGCGGGGATCGCTGGTCGGCGCGGACTCGGTGGGCCGAAGGGCCTGTTTGCTCGCTGCATCTCTAAACTAAACTGATCAGGGGAAGAGGAAGATTGCAGGAAAACCAGCGTGGACCAAATGGTTTGTTGCTTTGCTGTAAATTCCACGCAACGGTGTGTGATTATCGAGCGCCGGGGGCTCAGGGATAACCCAGTACAGGATGGGTAGTGGCAGCAGGCAACACAACATGCTTGTGGCTTTAATAAGCCATCTGTACTCTGCCTCTCCACAACCTTTGGAATCCCTTTCACTGTCATACACAGGGCTGCACTTTGAAGAGGAAATGGGGTAAATTATCCCACGCCCACTCTCTCAGCTGCCTTGAACCCAGCAGCTTCACAAAACAATAGACAATAGATAATAGACAATAGGTGCAGGAGGAGGCCATTCAGCCCTTCGAGCCTGTACGCACCGCCATTCAATGCGATCATGGCTGATCACTCTCAATCAGTACCCCGTTCCTGCCTTCTCCCCGTACCCCCTCACTCCGCTATCCTTAAGAGCTCTATCCAGCTCTCTCTTGAAAGCATCCAACGAACTGGCCTCCACTGCCTTCTGAGGCAGAGAATGCCACACCTTTACCACTCTCTGACTGAAAAAGTTCTTCCTCATCTCCGTTCTAAATGGCCTACCCCTTATTCTTAAACTGTGGCCCCTTGTTCTGGACTCCCCCAACATTGGGAACATGTTTCCTGCCTCTAATGTGTCCAATCCCCTAATTATCTTATATGTTTCAATAAGATCCCCCCTCATCCTTCTAAATTCCAGTGTATACAAGCCCAATCGCTCCAGCCTTTCAACATACGACAGTCCCGCCATTCCGGGAATTAACCTAGTGAACCTACGCTGCACGCCCTCCATAGCAAGAATATCCTTCCTCAAATTTGGAGACCAAAACTGCACTCAGTACTCCAGGTGCGGTCTCACCAGGGCCCGGTACAACTGTAGAAGGACCTCTTTGCTCCTATACTCAACTCCTCTTGTTACGAAGGCCAACATTCCATTGGCTTTCTTCACTGCCTGCTGTACCTGCATGCTTCCTTTCATTGACTGATGCACTAGGACACCCAGATCTCGTTGAACTCCCCCTCCTCCTAACTTGACACCATTCAGATAATAATCTGCCTTTCTATTCTTACTTGCAAAGTGAATAACCTCACACTTATCTACATTAAACTGCATCTGCCATGTATCCGCCCACTCACACAACCTGTCCAAGTCACCCTGCAGCCTTATTGCATCTTCCTCACAATTCACACTACCCCCCAGCTTAGTATCATCTGCAAATTTGCTAATGGTACTTTTAATCCCTTCGTCTAAGTCATTAATGTATATCGTAAATAGCTGGGGTCCCAGCACCGAACCTTGCGGTACCCCACTGGTCACTGCCTCCCATTCCGAAAGGGACCCATTTATCCCCACTCTTTGCTTTCTGTCTGTCAACCAATTTTCTATCCATGTCAGTACCCTACCCCCAATACCATGTGCCCTAAATTTGCCCACTAATCTCCTGTGTGGGACCTTGTCGAAGGCTTTCTGAAAGTCGAGGTACACCACATGAAAGTCGAGGTACACCACATGAAAGTCGAGGTACACCAAAACATTGCCTGCATTCCTCTCACAACCCTGAATGGCTGCTCTCAAAGCAACTGGAGGCCCTCTGTCTACAAAGGCACGATAAGGGACACGTCTCTGCACATATTTGCAAATATGCATGCACGCTTTTCCTTTCAGTTTGACGACAAGGCCAACAGAGTTTCAAATTAGGAACAGGGGACGTACAACGAGATCTGGGTGTCCTAGTGCATCAGTCACTGAAAGGAAGCATGCAGGTACAGCAGGCAGTGAAGAAAGCCAATGGAATGTTGGCCTTCTTAACAAGAGGAGTTGAGTACAGGAGCAAAGAGGTCCTTCTGCAGTTGTACAGGGCCCTAGTGAGACCGCACCTGGAGTACTGTGTGCAGTTTTGCTGTCCAAATTTGACGGCTCCTTAAGAGCTCTATCTAGCTCTATCTTGAATGCATTCAGAAAATTGGCCTCCACTGCCTTCTGAGGCAGAGAATTCCACAGATTCACAACTCTCTGACTGAAAAAGTTTTTCCTCATCTCAGTTCTAAATGGCCGACCCCTTATTCTTAAACTGTGTGGCCCCTGGTTCTGGACTCCCCCAACATTGGGAACATGTTTCCTGCCTCTAACGTGTCCAACCCCTTAATAATCTTATACGTTTCAGTAAGATCCCCTCTCATCCTTCTCAATTCCAGTGTATACAAGCCTAGTCGCTCCAGTTTTTCGACATAGTTTTTCTATGTTTCTATGTTTCTATGTTTCTATGTTTCTACAAACTACGTACAGACAGCACCCGTGGTCAGGATCGAACCCAGGTCTCTGGCGCTGTGAGGCAACAACTCTACCGCTGCGCCACCGTGCCGCAAAGACGCTGCCTGTCTGAGCTAGTCCTATTTCTCCGTCTTGTACCATATCACTAAACGTTTTCTATCCACGTGCCTGTCTAAATGTCTTTCAATGTGCTGGAGTAACTCAACGGGACGATTCCAGCCGGGATCCTTCTTCAGACAAAAGAAGGGTTCCGACCCGAAATGTCATCTATCCACGTTCTCTTGGGACTCTGCCAGATTCGCTGAGTTACTCCAGCACTTTATATATATTCCTTTATTCGTCCCACACCGGGGAAATTTACAGTGTTACAGCAGCAAAGTGGATCATTCATTATAAATAAAAGATACATAAATTGTCATCAGTTTTCCGTGTGTTCTTCGCTGTTATTGTTGACTCATCCGCTGGGAGCAGTGCTGGTTGTGCAGTCTCACAGCAGCGGGAAGGGAGGACCTCTATCTCTCCATCACGCACTTGGGGTGAAGGAGTCTGTCACTGAAGGAGCTACTCAGTGTCTTGCATGGGGTGGGAGTCGTTGTCCAGCAGTGATGTTAGCTTTGCCATCGTTCTCCTCTCTCCTCTCTCCCACCACCTGCACTGAATCGAGGGGGCAACCCAGGGCAGAGCTGGCCTTCCTGACCAGCTTGTCAAGTCTCTTCCCCTACGCCGCTGAGATGCTGCTGCTCCAGCAGACCACTCCATAGAAGATGGCCGATGCAACCACCGTGTTGTAGAAGGTCCTTAGGAGTGCCCCCTGCACTCCAAAGGACCCGAGTCTCCTCAGCAGATAAAGTCTGCTCTGCCCCTTTCTGTATAGCGCATCGGTGTTTTCAGTCCAATCCAGTTTATTGTTGAGGTAGACACCCAGGTACTTATAAGAGTTCACCCTCTCGATGTCCATTCCCTGGATGTTCACCGGTGTCGGGGGGGACCTGGCTGCTCCTGCGGAAATCCACCACCATCTCCCTGGTTTTCCCCGCGTTGATCTGGAGGCAGTTCCGCTGGCACCAGTCCACAAACTCCTTGATCAGTTCCCTGTCATCGTCGCCCGTGATGAGGCCGACGATGGCAGAGTTGTCAGAGAACCTCTGTAGACAGGAGTCTGCAGAGCTGTGCCTGACGTCCGCAGTGTACAAGGTGAACAAGAATGGACTGTTCCCTGCAGAACCCCAGTGCTGCAGACCACCCTGTCCGAGACCAGGTCCTTTGTGAAAACACGAAGACAGATTACAATAGACAATAGACAATAGACGATAGGTGCAGGAGAAGGCCATTCGGCCCTTCAAGCCTGTACGCACCGCCATTCAATGTGATCATGGCTGATCATTCTCAATCAGTACCCCGTTCCTGCCCTCTCCCCATACCCCCTGACTCCACTATCCTTAAGAGCTCTATCTAGCTCTCTTTTGAGTGCATTCAGAGAATTGGCCTCCACTGCCTTCGGAGGCAGAGAATTCCACAGATTCATAACTCTCTGACTGAAAAAGTTTTTCCTCATCTCAGTTCTAAATGGCCTACCCCTTATTCTTAAACTGTGGCCCATGGTTCTGGACTCCCCCAACATTGGGAACATGTTTCCTGCCTCTAACGTGTCCAACCCCTTAATAATCTTATACGTTTCTATAAGATCTCCTCTCATCCTTCTAAATTCCAGCGTATACAAGCCTAGTCGCTCCAGTCTTTCAACATACGACAGTCCCGCCATTCCGGGAATTAACCTAGTAAACCTACGCTGCACACCCTCAATAGCAAGAATATCCTTCCTCAAATTTGGAGACCAAAACTGCACACAGTACTCCAGGTGCAGAGTCAGGGGAGAGGGAGTCTAGAGATATGGAAGGGTAAGGCGTGAAAACAACAGTGGCACAGCGGCACACTTGCTGCCTCACGGCGCCAGAGACCCGGGTTCCATCCCGATTACGGGTGCTGTCTGTACGGAGTTTGCACGTTCTCCCCGTGACCTGCGTGGGTTTCTTCCGGGGCCTTCGGTTTCCTCCCACACTCCAAAGACGTGCAGGTTTGTAGGCCAATTGGCTTGGTATGGATGTAGAATTGTCCCCAGTGTGTGTAGGATAGTGTTAGTGTGCGGGGATCGCTGGGCGGCGCGGACTCGGTGGGCCGAAGGGCCTGTTTCCGCGCTGTATCTCGAAGCTAAACTAATTCTGTCGGCCCACAAAATGGGAGTTACGTTAGGGTCTGTAACTCCGATTCCTGCTTCCTATTCTGAGGAAAGACGTTCTTGCCTTAGAGGGAGTACAGAGAAGGTTCACCAGATTGATCCCTGGGATGGCAGGACTTTCATATGAAGAAAGATTGGATAGACTAGGCTTGTACTCGCTGGAATTTAGAAGACTGAGGGGGGATCTTATAGAAACTTACAAAATTCTTAAGGGGTTGAGAGGCTAGATGCGGGAAGATTGTTCCCGATGTTGGGGAAGTCCAGAACAAAGGGTCACAGCTTAAGGATAAGGGGGAAGTCTTTTAGGACCGAGATGAGAAAGTTTTTCTTCACACAGAGAGTGGTGAATCTGTGGAATTCTCTGCCACAGAAGGTAGTTGAGGCCGGTTCATTGGCTATATTTAAGAGGGAGTTAGATGTGGCCCTTGTGGCTAAAGGGATCAGGGGTATGGAGAGAAGGCAGGTACGGGATACTGAGTTGTAGTTGTGATGTGGTGTTTTTGTGTTTGTGTACTATGTGTGTATGTGGGGGGGGGGGGAACTGTAAAATTGTAAATATGTGTCCCTTCCGAACGGAGACCCGACCTTTGTTTTCTGGGTGTTGTCTCCGTTCCTGCTGCGGCCCAACCATCGGCCCATCTCCTGGAGCTGGCGGCCTCCAGGGCTCCGGTTCGCAGAGCCCGGGGACCGGACTGACCATCACCGGAGCCGGCCGTCTTCGGAGGCTGCGGTAGCGGCTGCGACTCGCCTTAGGCTCGGGCCGCGTGGATGTCGACATCGGGAGCTCCGGCAGCGGCAGCGTGTTCGCCCGCCCCGGATCGCGGGGCTTGGGGCGCGGACATTTCACCGTCCGGCGCGGCGTAAGCTAGGCCGCGGGATTTTTCTCTGCTGGGCGGGGGCTTCAATGTCGGGAGCCACGACCGCCCCGACGTGCAGCGACAGCGGCAGCGACAGCGTGTTCGCCCGCCCCGGATCGGACTTATCATCGGCGGAGCCGGCCGTCTTCGGAGGCTGCGGGAGCGGCTGCGACTCGCCTTAGGCCGGCCCGCTGCAGACCGTCCGGCGCGGCCTGCAACCACAACAACCTGACCGCGGGAGAAGACAGCAGGAGAAGGGAAAGACATTGTGGCCTTCCATCGCAGTGAGGAGAGGACTGGAGGAGACTCACTGTGATGGATGTTTCTTTGATGGATGTTTCTTTTTTTTGTGTGTTTTTGGGGTTGTGTAATTTTAATGCCCATTTAATGCTTTTATTGTTGGACTGTGGGTGACTGAATTTCGTCCAATATTGGATGACAAACAAAGCTATCTTGAATCTTGAATCTTGAATCTTGAATTGGCTATATTTAAGAGGGAGTTAGATGTGGCCCTTGTGGCTAAAGGATCAGGGGGGTACGGAGAGAAGGCAGGTACGGGATACTGAGTTGGATGATCAGCCATGATCATATTGAATGGCGGGGCGTACAGGCTCGAAGGGCCGAATGGCCTACTCCTGCACCTATTTTCTATGTTTCTATGTTTCTATGTTCACAACCTCTCCTTAGCCTGTTCCGACTTCAAATCCCTCTCCACTCCATTCCACCTTCTCCTCCCACCCACCTCACTCTTACCCATTCAACTTTCTTTTTCCCTCATCAGTTACCGATATCCCCCCTCTCCCCCTCCCTCTCTCCTCTCCCCTCCCCTTGCCCTCTCTCTCTCCCTTCTCCTCCCCCCTCCCTTCCCCATCTCTCTCTCCCTTCTCTCTCTCTCTCTCCCCTTCCCCTCTCTCTCCCCTTCCCTCTCTCCCCTTCCCTCTCTCTCTCCCCCTTCCCCCCCTCTCTCTCCCCCCTCCCCCTCCATCTCTCCCCTCTCTCTCCCCCCTTTCACTCTCTCCCTTTCATCTCTTACCCCTTCTCTCTCTCCCTTTCCTCTCTCTTCCCCTTCTCTCTCTCCTCCCTTCCCCCTCTCTCCCCTTCTCTCTCTCCCCTTCC
>NC_135971.1:21151286-21217371 GCF_053455715.1 Rhinoraja longicauda | reverse complement strand
TGTACATGTGTGTGTGTGTCTATGTCTGCATTTGTTTATGTGTACATGTGTGTTATGGGTCTATACATGTGTGTTATGGGTCTGTATACATGTGTGTTATGGGTCTGTATACGTGTGTGTTATGGGTCTGTATACATGTGTGTTATGGGTCTATATACATGTGTGTTATGGGTCTGTATACATGTGTGTTATGGGTCTGTATACATGTGTGTTATGGGTCTGTATACATGTGTGTTATGGGTCTATACATGTGTGTTATGGGTCTGTATACATGTGTGTTATGGGTCTGTATACATGTGTGCTATGGGTCTGTATACATGTGTGTTATGGGTCCGTATACATGTGTGTTATGGGTCCGTATACATGTGTGTTATGGGTCTGTATACATGTGTGTTATGGGTCTGTATACATGTGTGTTATGGGTCTGTATACATGTGTGTGATGGGTCTGTATGGATACCTATCTCTGCTTTAAAAATATCCACTGACTTGGCCTCCACAGCCGTCTGTGGCAAAGAATCTCCATCCACTGACCAAAGAAATTCCTCCTCATCTCCTTCCTAAAAGAACGTCCTTTAATTCTGAGGCAGTGACCCCTGGTCCTAGACTCTCCCCACTTGTGGAAACATCCTCTCCACATCGACGATAACGATCTCCCTCTTGCTTCCACCCCCCCTTCAGTGACGCTGCCTGACCCGCTGAGTTACTCCAGCCTTTTGCGTCCATCTTGGGTTTAAACCAGCATCCGCGGTTCCTTCCTACACATTTCGTCTGCTCCATTACGAAATCTTCTCAAGGTATGTCTACTTTGAAGAAGGTCGCCCCCTCTCTCTAGCTGCTACCTCGTTTCCCTCATCCCTAACCAGTCTAAAGAAGGGTCTCGACCCGAAACGTCACCCGCTCCTTCTCTCCAGGGATGCTGCCCGTCCCACTGAGTTACTCCAGCTCTTTGTGTCTACCTTCCCCTTCAGTGACCTGTGAGCAAGTGGCCAAGCCTGGGAGGACGGAGATGGACTTCCCTTGACCGACGACAGTTGGCGGCACGAGATTTCCTGGCCAGTCTCCACCAGCAGGTTGTTATCAATGAACCATTCTACATTTCCTTTATCAGCATCTGCTTTGATCTGTCGTGTTCACACCTTACCCACCCATATTAGTTTAGTTTTAGAGATTCAGCGCGTAAACTGGCCCTTCGGTGCACCATTGACCATCGACCATTGCACCATCGACCATTGCACCATTGCACCATTGCACCATTGACCATTACACCATTGACCATTGCACCATTGACCATTACACCATTGCACCATTGCACCATCGACCATTGCACCATTGACCATTGCACCACTGACCATTGCACCATTGACCATTGCACCATTGACCATTGCACCATTGACCATTGCACCATTGACCATTACACCATTGACCATTGCACCACTGACCATTGCACCACCGACCATTGCACCATTGACCATTACACCATTGACCATTGCACCATTGACCATTACACCATTGACCATTGCACCATCGACCATTGCACCATCGACCATTGCACCATTGACCATTGCACCATTGACCATTACACCATTGCACCATCGGCCATTGCACCATCGACCATTGCACCATTGCACCATTGACCATTGCACCACTGACCATTGCACCATTGCACCACTGACCATTGCACCATCGACCATTACACCATTGACCATTGCACCATTGACCATTACACCATTGACCTATTGACCATTGCACCATTGGACCATCAACCATTGCACCATCGACCATTCACCATCGACCATTCACCATCAACCATTGCACCATTGACCATTGCACCATTGCACCATCGACCATTGCACCATTGACCATTACACCATTGCACCATCGACCATTGCACCATCGACCATTGCACCATCGACCATTGCACCATCGACCATTGCACCATCGACCATTGCACCATCGACCATTGCACCATTGGACCAAATGTGCCATTATGCATTGACCATTGGAACATTGGCCATTGACCATGGAGACATTGACCACTGGAACATTGGATCATGAATCTTTGGACCATTTTAGTGTGGGGAGTACGACTGGGTTGGGGCGGCCGTGGAGGGTGTGTACGGTGTATCTCCCTGCACTGTTCCCCTGTGTTGATTCTCTCCCCTGTGTTCTCTCTCTCTCTCTCTCTCTCTCTCTCTCCCCCTCTCCCCCCCCCCCCAGGAGCCATGGAGGCAGACGGCAAGGTGCTGTACGTGGACTTCCCCAACTTCAGCAGCACCCTGCTGGAGAACCTGAACCAGCAGCGGCTGGAGGGCAAGTTCTGCGACATCTCTGTGCAGGTGCAGGGCAAGGTGTTCCAGGCCCACCGGGCGGTGCTGGCCGCCTCCTCGCCCTACTTCCACGACCAGGTGCTGTTCCGCAACGCCAGCCGCCTGGTGCTGCCGGGAGCGATGGACGCGCGGGCCTTCGAGAGCATCCTGGCCTCGTGCTACGCGGGCCGCCTGGCGGTGGTGCCGGCCGACATCGTCAGCTACCTGACGGTGGGCAGCTTCCTGCAGATGTGGCACGTGGTGGACAGGTGCACCGAGCTGCTGCGGGACAGGGAGCCCCCTCCTGCCCCGGGCCCCGGCCCCCATAACCACGGCCGCGCGGCCGCCGACAGCCAGTCGCCCAGCAGCAGCAACTACTTCAGCCCCTGCAAGGAGGTCCCCGCGTCCGTCTCGGCCAAGCCGGACCAGGGCGAGGAGATGCTGGAGGACGAGCTGCTGGAGGACGAGGAGGTCGACCCGGAGCAGAAGGTGACCAGCAACCAGGGGGCGCGGGGGGTCAGCGGGCCATCGGCAAGGCAGCCCCGGCACCAGGGCTGGGTCCTGGTGAAGGAGGAGAAGGTGGAGGGAGAGGAGGAGGAGGAGGGAGAGGAGGAGGAGGACGAGGAGGAGGAAGACGATGACCTGGTGCTGACCTGCGAGGAGGACGACCACCATTTTGTCAAGAGCGCTGGGGGTTGCCGCCCCTCGGACCCCTGCTCGCTCAGCATCAGCGGCGTGTGCACCCTGGCCAAGCCCCAGCCCCGTCCCCTCCCTCCCGGCCCCCCCAACCTGGCCCCGGGCGAGGCCGAGCCGGCCGACTTCTGCGGCTCCACCGTGGACTTCCCCTACGACGCGGCCGAGGAGGGACCCCACTGCTTCGCCCCGGCCCCCTCCCTCCTCCTCCTGCCCGGCGGGGGGCCCCAGGAGCCGCGGCACGGGGCGGCCGGCTCGGCCGTGCCGGCGGGCGGCGGCTGCAAGGACTTCGCCTGCCACTGCGGCAAGAGCTTCACCCACCGCAGCCAGCGGGACCGGCACGTCAACATGCACCTCAACCTGCGGCCCTTTGCCTGCACCCTCTGCAACAAGAAGTTCAAGATGAAGCACCACCTGGTGGAGCACATGAAGATCCACACCGGCCACAAGCCCTTCGAGTGCCACGTCTGTGCCAAGAAGTTCATGTGGAGGGACAGCTTCCTCAGGCACCGCGCCGCCTGCGAGAAACTACAGCGCGCCACTACTCTCAACGGAGGCCTCAACTGACAGGGGGGGGGAGGGAGGGAGGGGAGTGGGCCAGGAGTGAAGGGGTGGGGGGGGGGGGGAGTGAGAGTAGTGGGCCAGGAGTGAAGGGGTGGGGGGGGGAGGGAGAGGAGTGGGCCAGGAGTGAAGGGGTGGGGGGGGGGGGAGAGAGAGATTGGAGAGACAGAGAGAGATTGGAGAGAGATTGGAGAGAGAGAGATTGGAGAGAGAGAAATTGTGGAGACAGAGATAGAGAGAGATTGGACAGAGAGAGATTGGAGAGAGAGAGATTGGAGAGACAGAGATAGAGAGAGATTGGACAGAGAGAGATTGGAGAGAGAGAGATTGGAGAGAGATTGGACAGAGAGAGATTGGAGAGTGAGAGATTGGAGAGAGAGAGAGAGAGATTGGAGAGAGAGAGAGATTGGAGAGAGAGAGAGATTGGAGAGAGAGACAGAGAGAGATTGGAGAGACCGGGAGAGAGATTGGAGAAAGCCATTCCAACCCATCTCATTCCTGACCTCCACTGATGGAGCAAGGGGGGGAGGTAGGACAGGAGGAAGGGAGAGAGAGAGAGAGGTAGAGGCGTTTCCACTCTCCCTTGATCTCGGTCAAGAGAGGGAGGTGGGATCGAGGGAGGGAGAGAGAGCGGGAGAGGTAGAGGCGTTTCCGACCTCCTTCAACTGAGGGAACGAGGAGGGGGAGGTGGGACAGGAGAGAGAGGTTGGAGAGAGCCATTCCATCCTACCTCACTCCGGGCCTCCACTGAGGCAGGGAGGAGGTGAGAAGGAGAGAGAGAGAGGAAGAGGCATCTCCTATCTTCCTTAACGGAGGGAGGGAGGGAGGAGATGGGACCGGAGGTGGGGGGGGGGGGTTTGGGAGAAAGAGAGGGGTAGGCTTGGACCGAGGGGGAGGGAGAGAGAGGTAGGGCCATTCCAACCTCCCCCAACCCCAGGCTTCAACTAATGGAGGGAGGAGGTGGGACAGGAGTTAGGGGAGAGAGAGAGGTGGTGGCATTCCTCCCCTCCCTCAATCGAGGTCAACTGATGGAGGGAGGGAGGGAGGAGGTGGGAGTGAGGGGCGTTGGGGGAGAGAGAGAGGTAGGCTGGGACCGAGGAGGGGGGAGAGAGAGAGAGATGAAGGGCCTTTCACACCACCCTCAATCCTGGCCGTAACTAATGGAAGACATAACATTGAATATTACAATTGGTAGAATTGGCTTAGTAGAATATTCCCTCAGTCTAATCCTTTAGGATACATTCTGGGATCAGTTTGAAGAAGGGTCCCGACCCAAAACGTTGACTATCCACATTCTCCAACGCTGCCTGACCCGCTGAGTTAATCCAGCACTATTCAAAGTCTGTTGTACATTCAGAGTGAAGGGCGTTCCTGCTATGGTTTCATTGATTGCTCTTCCAAATCCTCCTCAGCGTCAGGAACTTCCAAGTACCACCACTTCAGTGAAGTGCAGTCACCCACCCCTCCACCCCTCCACCCCTCCCTCCCTCCCTCCCTCCCTCCCTCCCTCCCTCCCTCCCTCCCCACTGCTGCCTCTGTGACACTGGTCAACGGGAATACTGGGGACTGATCCCCACTGGCGTCCATCGGTGACGTTGTCGAGCACGAAGAAATGTGAAATGGACATTGACAATTGGGAAACCAATGCCAAGGACAGGAAACATCATCCAAAAGGGAACAGCCACCTTCGAAGCCAACAGACGCGCAGAATTAGAAGAAAAGAGAAGTAAACGGAACGAGGGGCAGCAACGACCAAAGCCCGATCTGACATCTGCATTTACCTGCCCTGAATGCTGGAGCTTTCAAAGCCAGGATTGGACTCACAAGCCACCTGAGAGTTCATAAAAACAGCGAAACGTAGACCATCATGCTCGAGCTCGGGGGGGATAGCCACGACAACGACGACGAGCATCGTACAGCAGAGAAATAGGCCCTTCGGCCCAACATGCCTATGCCATTCGCCTTTTTGCCCATCGCATTTGCCGGCATTAGTTTCGAGGTACGGCGGAAAAACAGGCCCTTCGGCTCACCGAGTCTGCACCGACCAGCCATTCCCGCACATTGGCACACACTACATTTTATACCAAGCCAATTAGCCTACAAATCTTGTACGTCTTTGGAGTGTGGGAGGAAACCCAAGATCTCGGTGAAAAGCCACGGGGAGAACGTACAAACTCCGTACGGACAGCAGCGGTAGTCAGGATCGAACCTGGCGCTTTCAGACAGTAGCTCTATGGCTGCGTCATTGTGCTGCCCTGGGCCCATTAGGCCCATACCCTTCCCATCTTGACTATTAGTCAGTCGAAATGTCCATTCAACAGAGTGTTTGTGTCTGATTCCACCACCTCCTCTACCTTTGATTGGACTTTACTGGACTATTCCTTGCACTAAACATTATTCACGTTATTCCCTTTATCATGTGTCATGTGTCTGTACACTGTGGGCGGCTCGATTGTAATCATGTATAGTCTTTGTTGACTGGATAGCACGCAACAAAAGCTTTTCACTGTACCTCGGTACACGGGACAATAAATGCAACTAAACTGGTTTGGTTTATTGTCATGTACAGTGAAAAGGTTTTTCGCTGCGTGCTATCCATCCAGTCAGTGGAAAGACTATACTTCCCCTCTGATCCTCTAAAACTCCTTCTATTTACTTTAAACGTAAGCTTTTGTCATGTGATTGGAGCAGAATTAGGCCATTCGGCCCATCAAGTCTACTCAAGCCATCCAATCATGGCTGATCTATCTCTCCCTCCCAACCCCATTCTCCTGCCTTCTCCCCATAACCTATGATGCCCGCACTAATCAAGAGCTTGTTAATCTCCGCTTTAAAGTACCCATTAATGGCCTCCACCGCCTACTGTGGCAATGAATCCCGCAGATTCACCACCCTCTGGCTAAAGAAATTCCTCCTCATCTCCACCGCCTACTGTGGCAATGAATCCCGCAGATTCACCACCCTCTGGCTAAAGAAATTCCTCCTCATCTCCATTCTACTTGGACCGGGCAGGTACCACTAGTGGGGAGGCTGGAATGACTAGCACACAGACCTAGGCCTCGGGAATGTCGAGTAGGCAACGGTTTTACCTCATTGGGGGGGCAACGAGCCAGTGGGCCTGAGTGGCAAGTGGACAGGACACGGCGGGTGGTGAGAACAGCCGGGGGTTTCTTGTAGCTCAGAGACACAGCGCGGAAACGGGCCCTTCAGCCCAACGAGTCCACGCCGACCAGCGATCACACGGACACTACCCTACGCACACACGTTGGGGACAATTTTACATTCGTACCTACAAACCTGTACGTCTTTTGGAGTGTGGGAGAAAACCCGCACGTTCACGGGGAGAAGGTACAAACTCCGCACGGCTCAACCACTGCCCATTGGAACAGAACACCGCGGAGGGTTGGGTTGAGAATTTGAGCCTCACAATAGACAATAGACAATAGGTGCAGGAGGAGGCCATTCAGCCCTTCGAGCCAGCACCGCCATTCAATGCGATCATGGCTGATCACTCTCAATCAGTACCCCGTTCCTGCCTTCTCCCCATACCCCCTCACTCCGCTATCCTTAAGAGCTCTATCCAGCTCTCTCTTGAAAGCATCCAACGAACTGGCCTCCACTGCCTTCTGAGGCAAAGAATTCCACACCTTCACCACTCTCTGACTGAAAAAGTTCTTCCTCATCTCCGTTCTAAATGGCCTACCCCTTATTCTTAAACTGTGGCCCCTTGTTCTGGACTCCCCCAACATTGGGAACATGTTTCCTGCCTCTAATGTGTCCCAATCCCCTAATTATCTTATATGTTTCAATAAGATCCCCCCTCATCCTTCTAAATTCCACCCAGTACCCTCCCGCCTGGTGCTTGCATCAGTTGCCAAATGATCCCAAGCCTGGGACTTTGTGAGATATTTTCGCTATCATAGAAACATTCCGCCTCCCTCCATTCAAAGTCGTTTAACCAGCTCCACAGCTCACAACACATGTCTCCCACTTGGGATCGTCCCAGTCCCGGGACAACAGTCGCCTTATCGGGGAACCTAGGCACACAAAACGCCGGAATAACTCAGCGGGTCAGGCAGCATCTCTGCAGAAAGGTAGTCGGGTTTTGAGTCGGGACCCTTTGTCAGAATGTTATCAGGTCCAAGTTCTATCAGGGAACCTCCCTGCCTGAGGTCATTGGATGCCGGCCCCAATTTACCCTGGTCTTTTCTTGCTTCCAGTTCACCCCCTCACCCCAAAACGCAAATTATCCATGTTCTCCAGAGACGCTGCCCCACCTGCCGTGTTACTGAGTCTGAAGAAGGGGCGGCACTTTGGCACAGCGGTAGAGTTGCTGCCTCACAGCGTCAGAGACCCCAGGTTCCATCCCGACTGCGGGTGCTGTCTGCACGGAGTTTGTACGTCCTCCCTGTGAGATCTGTGGTTTCCGCCCACACTCCAAAGACGTGCCAGTTTGTAAGCTAATTGGCTTGGTAGAAATGTAAAATAGTCCCTGCTGTGTGTAGGACAGTGTTAGTTTGAGGGGATAGCTGGTCGGCACGGACTCGGTGGGCCGAAGGGCCTGTTTCCATGCCGCATCTATAAACTAACCTAGATGGTCCTTTCGAAGAGGATGTAATGGATCACGTTTTATGGCCAGTTTCTCCTCTGAATTGTGGAAAAATTGACCGGAAGAGGAATTTCGAGCACAAGGTTTAGAATTTTGCAATTCTTAATGGGTTGATAGTTTGTCTTTAGAACATGCCGTGGGACATTTTTTTTTAACCTATTAAGCATTATTGTGCAGATATGTACAAGTGATTGTGTATATGTGTGCATCTATATTTATATTGTTAAATAGAATTACTTATATGCAACAAAGAAACAGGTCTCTCAGCATTTCCTTTCTCTTCCACTCATGATCTTGGGCTCTTGAAGGCATCCAATAGACAATAGGTGCAGGAGGAGGCCATTCGGTCCTTCGAGCCAGCACCGCTATTCAATGTGATCATGGCTGATCATTCTCAATCAGTACCCCGTTCCTGCCTTCTCTCCATACCCCCTGACTTCGCTATCCTCAAGAGCTCTATCTAGCTCTCTCTTGAATGCATTCAGAGTATTGGCCTCCACTGCCTTCTGAGGCAGAGAATTCCACAGATTCACAACTCTCTGACTGAAAAAGTTTTTCCTCATCTCAGTTCTAAATGGCCTACCCCTTATTCTTAAACTGTGGCCCCTTGTTCTGGACTCCCCCAACATTGGGAACATGTTTCCTGCCTCTAACGTGTCCAACCCCTTAATAATCTTATACGTTTCGATAAGATCTCCTCTCAACCTTCTAAATTCCAGTGTATACAAGCCTAGTCGCTCCAGTCTTTCAACATATGACAGTCCCGCCATTCCGGGAATTAACCTAGTAAACCTACGCTGCACGCCCTCAATAGCAAGAATCCAATCCATTTGCATGAGCCACCTTTAGCTGAAGAAGGGTCTCGACCCGAAACTTCTCTCCAGCGATGCTGCCTGACCCGCTGAGTTACTCCAGCATTTTGTGTCTATCTCCATTCAGTCTTTCGCAGAGAACGAGAGCCTTACAGCGTGGAAGCAGGCCCTTCAGCCCAACCTGCCCATGCTGACCAGCATGCCCCATGTACACTAATCCCAGCTGCCTGCGTTTGGCCCATATCCCTCCAAACCTGTGCTGTCCACGCCTGTGCATATATTTCTTAAACGTTGCGATAGTACCCGCCTCAACTACCTCCTCTGTCGGCACGTTCCCTACTTCGACACAATAAAGAATCAATGGTTCCCTGTTGCTGCAATTCCCCCTGGTTATCGTTGCACTTTCGCCTCCGTTTCAACAACCTTTCTGAAGCACTGAGACCTGGAACTCGGCCCAGCCCATCCCCTGAGTGGAGATTGACATTGATCCTTTACTGCTTCTGAGTTTAAACTAAAGTTGCTGCCTGAAAACTAAAGATGCTGCCTGACCCGCTGCTTCCAGCACCTGCAATCATTACGGCACGGTGGCGCAACGGTAGAGTTGCTGCCTCACAGCGCCGGAGACCCGGGTTCCATCCCGACTACGGGTGCCGTCTGTACGGAGTTTGTACGTTCTCCCCGTGACCTGCGTGGGTTTTCTCCGAGATCTTCGGTTTCCTCCCACACTCCAAAGACGTACAGGTATGTGGGTTAATTGGCTGGGCAAATGTTTTTAAAAAATTGTCCCTAGTGGGTGTAGGATAGTGTTAGTGCGCGGGGATCGCTGGGCGGCGCGGGTCGAAGGGACTGTTTCCGCGCTGTATCTCTAAATCTAAATCTAAAAAATCTAAAATCCGAAGACGTGCAGGTTTGTAGGTTAATTGGCTTTGTATAAATATAAAACTGTCCCTCGGGTAGTTCATGTGCGGGGATCGCTGGTCGACACGGACTCAGTGGGCAAAAGGGCCTGTTTCCGCGCTGTATCTCTCAACTAAACTAAACTCCCAGACTGTGTGCGATCCGCATAGTTGATTACTTTGCTGCCTTTTGATGAAGTTTGTAATAGTTTGTCCACTCCTGACCCTTTTTGTTCGTCTGCTCAGTTTTATTTTCTCTTCCGGTGTTCGGCCCTTCCTATGTCAACGTTTACCTGCCTCCTCATTCCTAGTAACCGGGTTTTGTGTGTGTATTATATGTGTAGACTAACAGAGCAAGCACAGGGTTAGTGTTAAAGGTAGACACAAAGTGCTGGAGTAACTCAGCGGGTCAGGCAGCATCTCTGGAGAAAATGGATGGGTGTCGTTTCGGGTGGGGACCCTTCTTGAGAAGAATGGGTGACGTTTTGGGTCTGGACCCTTCTTCTGACGAAGGGCCCCAACCCAAAATGTCACCCGTTCTTCTCAAGAAGGGTCCAGACCTGAAACGTCACCTATCCATGTTCTCCAGAGATGCTGCATGACCCGCTGAGTTACTCCAGCACTTTGTGTCTTTCTTTGGTATAAACCAGTATCTGCAGTTCCTTGTTTCTACAGAGTTACTGTCAATGTATGTGTGAGTTTTTAAATTGGATATTGATGGACATGTACATTTATATTATGCAGCTGTGGATAAAGATGTAAATATGAATAATACACAATGTAATAATGGTGTATTTGTGAAGCCCAACACTAAAAGGACAGAAGGGTTTGTGCCAGGACATTTAGGACTGAGAAGAGGAAAAACCTTTTCGCTCAGCGAGTTGTAAATCTGTGAAATTCTCTGCCTCAGAAGGCAGTGGAGGCCGATTCTCTGGATGCTTTCAAGAGAGAGCTAGATAGAGCTCTTGAAGATAGCAGAGTCAAGGGATATGGGGAGAAGGCAGGAACGGGGTACTGATTGAGAATGATCAGCCACGGTCACAGTGAATGGCGTTGCTGACTCGAAGGGCTGAATGGCCTCCTCCTGCACTTATTGTCTATTGTCAGATGAGTTATTTGGACCAGTTATTTGGTCCGGCAGTTTGCTCCGCTAGACAAGCTATTTGGTCTGTGTGGGAAGGAACTGCAGATGCCGGTTTAAACTGAAGATGGGCACAAAGTGCTGGAGTAACTCAGCCAGTCAGGCAGCACCTCTGGAGAAAATGGATGGGTGATGTTTTGGGTCGGGACCCTTCTTCAGGAGAGTGGGTGAGGTTTTGGGCCGGGAAGGACCCAAAATGTCACCCATTCTTCTCTCGGAGGTTCTCTCGGAAGAGCTGAGTTACTCCAGTTCTTTGTCTATCTTTGGTATAAACCACCATTTGCAGTTCCTTGTTTCTGCCTAAAGGAAAATGGTGGCTTGGATCAGTGGAAGAGAGAGAGGCAACCCAATTTGACAGGTACTTAGGGGATCTTTGTGGAGCAAGATTGGAAAGGCAGCTTACAGAAGTTAACAATGATCTATTCTACATTTTCCTTGATCTCCAGACCCTCAGATGTCTCGTTCTCACCCTTATCTCTGTACCTCTCTCTCCCTGGACTCTCAGTCTGAAGAAGGGTCTCGA
Organism: Rhinoraja longicauda; assembly: GCF_053455715.1. NCBI lineage: Eukaryota > Metazoa > Chordata > Chondrichthyes > Rajiformes > Arhynchobatidae > Rhinoraja > Rhinoraja longicauda. Next base: position 21,205,828 of record NC_135971.1, on the reverse strand, counting down.
CCCTGAACGTCACCCATTCCTTCTATCCAGAGATGCTGCCTGTCCCGCTGAGTTACTCCAGCATTTTGTGTCCATCTTCAGCTTACAGAAGAATTGAGTAACCAATGGACTCTGGAACAGATAGAAGTGGAATCTCGCGCACTGCTGATTGTAACTGCTGTCTAATTGCACCTCCGAGGATTGTTAGCGATAGTGAATGCCAACTATTTAAGCTTTCGACTTTAGAGATACAGCGCGGAAACAGGCCCTTCAGTCCGCTGAGTACCGCATCGACCAGCGGTCACCCCGTACACTAGCACTTTACAATTTTACCAAAGCCAATTAACCTACAAACCCAGTACGTCCTTTTGGATGTGAGGAAACCGGAGCACCCGGAGAAACCCACGCAGTCACGGGGGAACGTACAAACTCTGTACAGACAGCACCCGTAGTCAGGATTGAACTCTGGTCTGTGGAGCTGTGAGGCAGCAACTCTACCGCTGCGCCACCACTTTCTGTCCCGCACAAGTGCTAACATTCTCGACGCAGTGCAATAGATCCCTGCACTGTGCTGGGAGACTGTGATAGCAGCAGAATTGGGCCATTCGGCCCATCAAGTCTACTCCGCCATTCAATCATGGCTGATCTATCTCTCCCTCCTAACCCCAATCTCCTGCCTTCTCCCCATAACCCCTGACAACCCGTCCTAATCAAGAATCTATCTCTGCCTTAAAAATTCAAAATGCCCCCTGACTCGGCCTCCACAGCCTTCTGTGGCAATGAATTCCACAGATTCACTGCCCTCTGATTAAAGAAATTCCTCCTCATCTTTCATTCCAAGCACCCACCACCCTCTGTGTTAAAAAGCAAACTTGCACTGTGCATCTCTAAACTGTGGCCCTCTCACCACAATGCTATGCCCTCTATAGAGTCTTAGACATTTCCACCCTGGACCATAAACATGGGTAACATAAGGTCATAAATGATGGGAGTAAAATTAGGCCATTCGGCCCATCACGTCCACTCTGCCATTCAATCATGGCTGATCTATCTCTCCCTCCCAACCCCATTCTCCTGCCTTCCCCCCCCCCCATAACCCCTGACACCCGCACTAATCAGGAATCTATCTATCTCTGCCTTAAAAATACCCACTGACTTGGCCTCCACAGCCTTCTGTGGCAAATAATTCCACAGATTCACCACCCTCTGTCTAAAGAAATTCCTCCTCATCTCCTTCCTAAACGAACGTCCTTTAATTCTGAGGCTGTGCCCTCTGGTCCTAGACTCTCCCACTAGTGGAAACATCCTCTCCACATCAGAGGAATGGTGCAGCGGGTAGAAACATAGAAAATAGGTGCAGGAGTAGGCCATTCGGCCCTTCGAGCCTGTACGCACCGCCATTCAATATGATCGTGGCTGATCATCCAACTCAGTAACATGTACCTGCCTTCTCTCCATACCCCCTGATCCCTTTAGCTACAAGGGCCACATCTAACTCCCTCTTAAATATAGCCAATGAACTGGCCTCAACTACCTTCTGTGGCAGAGAATTCCACAGATTCACCACTCTCTGTGTGAAAAAAAACGTTCTCATCTCGGTCCTAAAAGACTTCCCCCTTATCCTTAAACTGTGACCCCTTGTTCTGGACTTCTCTGCTAGTGAAGCCCTGGGTAGTGCTGCAGCCTCACAGCGTCAGAGGCCCAAGTTTGATCCTGACCTCTGGTGCTGTGTGTCTGTGTGTGGAGTTTGTACATTCTGTGACCACGTGGGTTTACTCTGGGTGCTGCCATTGCCTCCCACGTCCCTAAGAGGTGTGGGTTTGCAGGTTATTCGGTCGCTGTGAATTGCCCCCTAGTGTGTGTGTGAGGGGGAGTGGTTGGGAATGTGGAGAGATTAAAATGGGGTTAATGTTAACTGGCTCTTTGATGGCATAGACTCGATGGGCTGAGGCACCTGTTTCTGTGTTGCATGACTACACTACAGTGCAGGGCTGCACGGTTTTCTCCGGGTGCTCCGGTTTCCACCCACATTCCCAAAACGTACAGGTTTGTAGGCTAACTGGCTGGGTATAAATGTAAATTGTCCCTAGTGTGTGTAGGATGGCGTTGATGTGTGTGGATCGCTGGTCGGCAAGGGCTCGGGGGGCCGAAGGGCCTGTTTCCGCGCTGCATCTCCACATTAAACGTAATAAAATGGGGTTGATGTAGCTGGGTGTTTGACAGTGTGGACTCGATGGGCCCAAGGGCCTGTTTGCATGCTGCATGACTCTTCGACACACTCGCGCGCTCATTCTTTCGGGAAGGACGTCTGAAAAGCTTTCCCCCTCCTGGTCTGTGTTGTCTCAGCAGTCGGGGCAGCTTACATGCCCCTTGAAATGCCCCAGCAAGGCAGACAGCAACTCCCCTCTCAACCCAAGAACCAGCATAGACGGCAGTAACGCTACCCTCCACAGTAACGCCTGCTCACCATGCCCGTGTAACGATGATAATAGACAATAGACAATAGGTGCAGGAGTAGGCCATTCAGCCCTTCGAGCCAGCACCGCCATTCAATGCGATCATGGCTGATCACTCTCAATCAGTACCCCGTTCCTGCCTTCTCCCCATACCCCCTCACTCCCCTATCCTTAAGAGCTCTATCCAGCTCTCTTGAAAGCATCCAACGAACTGGCCTCCACTGCCTTCTGAGGCAGAGAATTCCACACCTTCACCACTCTCTGACTGAAAAAGTTCTTCCTCATCTCCGTTCTAAATGGCCTACCCCGTATTCTTAAACTGTGGCCCCTTGTTCTGGACTCCCCCAACATTGGGAACATGTTTCCTGCCTCTAATGTGTCCAATCCCCTAATTATCTTATATGTTTCAATAAGATCCCCCCTCATCCTTCTAAATTCCAGTGTATACAAGCCCAATCGCTCCAGCCTTTCAACATACGACAGTCCCGCCATTCCGGGAATTAACCTAGTGAACCTACGCTGCACGCCCTCCATAGCAAGAATATCCTTCCTCAAATTTGGAGACCAAAACTGCACACAGTACTCCAGGTGCGGTCTCACCAGGGCCCGGTACAACTGTAGAAGGACCTCTTTGCTCCTATACTCAACTCCTCTTGTTATGAAGGCCAACATTCCATTGGCTTTCTTCACTGCCTGCTGTACCTGCATGCTTCCTTTCATTGACTGATGCACTAGGACACCCAGATCTCGTTGAACTCCCCCTCCTCCTAACTTGACACCATTCAGATAATAATCTGCCTTTCTATTCTTACTTCCAAAGTGAATAACCTCACACTTATCTACATTAAACTGCATCTGCCATGTATCCGCCCACTCACACAACCTGTCCAAGTCACCCTGCAGCCTTATTGCATCTTCCTCACAATTCACACTACCCCCCAGCTTAGTATCATCTGCAAATTTGCTAATAGTACTTTTAATCCCTTCGTCTAAGTCATTAATGTATATCGTAAATAGCTGGGGTCCCAGCACCGAACCTTGTGGTACCCCACTATGATATGACCGTAGTGCCTGTTCACTCTCCCGACGTCACTGGGTCACTAGTGTCCGTTCACTATTGTGTCACACTTGCCGCAGTGACAGTCGTGTCTGCTCACTATCCCGACATGACAAACACTATTATCACAGGGACAATAGTGTCTGTTCACGATCTCCAAGTTACACACACTAATATCACAGGGACAGTAGTGTCGGTTCACTATCCCCACATGAAACACACACACAACTGTCCCAGGGCCAATAGTGTGTTCACTATTGTGTAACACTATTGCCATGGCGACAGTAGTGTCTTCATAATCCCTATGTGACACACACACACACACTACTATCACAGGGATAATAGTGTTGGTTCGCAATTCTTGTGTAACATTGTCACAGTAAACAGTCGTGTCTGCTCACTATCTCTACACCCCAACAACATAAGGTTGGAAGACGTCCAGAAATGGACCTTACGTTCGTGGTTTAATTGCCTAATTATAAAGCAAATATCAGCTTTGTTGTAACATCTTGGTATTGAAACTGGATTTGTATAAAGTTTTTTAAATTAAATGTAATTATGTTTATTATTGCCTGTGATAAATATTAAAAGGATTGCTGTGAGCAGGAGGTTTTCTGAAGTCTGAGGCGTTTTCTTTGAGTTTTGAGGTTAGCTTATTGTCATGTGAGACGTCACCCATTCCTTCTCTCCATGGGCGCTGTCTGTCCCGCTGAGTTACTGAAGAAGGCTCTCGACCTAAAATGTCACCTATTCCTTCTCTCCAGAGACGTTCAGTTCAGTTTAGTTTATTGTCACGTGCACCGAGGTAGGGTGAAAAGCTTTTGTTGCGCGCTAACCAGTCAGCGGAAAGACTATACATGATTGCAACCGGGCCGTCCACAGTGTGCAGGTACAGGATCAAGTGAATAACGTTGAGTGCCAGGTAAAGTGCGACTAAAGATAGTCTGAACGTAAAGTAAGAGATGTTGCTGTAGGAGTGGAGATTTGAAAGAGTGGAGCAATTGGAATGCGTGATTGCAGATCCACTTCTGTGGCTAGCACGCAAATAGTCGCCTGGTTTGGGCGCCATCTTGGAACCAACGGCATACATAAGCTAACGTTTACAGTGCGCAGGCTCGGGTCCCTGCACTCCTTCCCCACTGGAGGGCCTGACCCAACCTGGGGCCTGATCGACCCCTGATCTAGACTGGGGCCTCGTGACTCCTGACTCAGGCTGGGGCCCAGTGGACCCCAATCCAGCCTGGGGCCCAGTGACCCCTGACTCACCCTGGGGCACTGTGACCCCTGACCCAGCCTCGGGGCTTATCGACCCCTGACCCAGCCTCGGGGCTTATCGACCCCTGACCCAGCCCAGGGCCAAGTGACCCTTGACCCAACCTGGGGCCTGATCGACCCCTGACCCAGCCTGGGGCCTGATCGACCCCTGACCCAGCCTGCGGCCTACTGAAGGGCCTATTTCCACGCTGTTTCCTGAGCATTAAAAACTAAACTAAAATTGGCTTCTAATTAACTGAGGATCCAAAGTACCAGGGAGTGGGCAGGGTAAGAAAGAAACTTTGCAAACCAACCTTTCGACCAAGAGGAGTGATCATGAACCCCGTACGTCAAGTCTGAATCCATTGGGAGTTGTTAAATAAATTTCTCCTCGTCTCCTTTCTAAAGGTACGTTCTTTTATTCTGAGGCTGTGCCCTCTGGTCCTAGACACTCCTACTAGTGGAAACATCCAGTTTCATTTATTGTCACGTGTACCGAGGTACAGTGAAAGGCTTTTGTTGCGTGCTATCCAGTCAGTGGAAAGACAATACATGGTTGCAATCGAGCCATTTACAGTGTACATGATACATGAGAATCAAGAATGAGTTGTATCTTGGCCACACCTCTCCTCCTCTCTTCCGTCAGGCAAAAGGTGAAAACGCACACCTCCAGATTTAGGGACAGTTTCTTCCCAACTGTTATCAGGCAACTGAATCATCGTACCACAACCAGAGAGCGGTCCTGAACCACTAACTTCCTCATTTGGGACCCTCGGACTATCCTTGATCGGACTTTGCAGGCTTTACCTTGCACTAAACATTATTCCTCTCCATATCCACTCTATGCAGGTCTTTCACTATTCGGTAAGTTTCAATGGTATCCCCCCTCATTCTTCTAAACTCCAGCGAGTACAGGCCCAACCTTTAGAAATACAGAGCGGACACAGGCCCTTCGGCCCACAGTGTCCATGGCGTTATCCTACACATGAGGGACAATTTACAATTTTTTCCTGAAGCTAACAAACCCACAAATAGGGTTGCCAACTTCCTCACTCCCAAATAAGGGACAAGGTGACGTCACCGTCCCGCGCCCCTACGTGACCTCACCCAGCCAGCGGCCACATGATCTCGCTCCACCAATGGCGGCCGCCCGGGCCGGGAGGCGGATTGCTACGCAACCTCTGCTAGGCGGCGCCCGGGCCTCCGGACCTACACTGTCCAGACCTGAACTGTCCGGACCTACAGTGTCGGGGACTACAGTGTCCGGGCCTGTAGCGCCCCCCCCCCCCCCCCCGGGCTTAATACGGGACAAGTCTCCAAATTTGAGGAAGGATATTCTTGCTATTGAGGGCGTGCAGCGTAGGTTCACTAGGTTAATTCCCGGAATGGCGGGACTGTCGTATGTTGAAAGGCTGGAGCGATTGGGCTTGTATACACTGGAATTTAGAAGGATGAGGGGGGATCTTATTGAAACATATAAGATAATTAGGGGATTGGACACATTAGAGGCAGATAACATGTTCCCAATGTTGGGGGAGTCCAGAACAAGGGGCCACAGTTTAAGAATAAGGGGTAGGCCATTTAGAACGGAGATGAGGAAGAACTTTTTCAGTCAGAGGGTGGTGAAGGTGTGGAATTCTCTGCCTCAGAAGGCAGTGGAGGCCAGTTCGTTGGATGCTTTCAAGAGAGAGCTGGATAGAGCTCTTAAGGATAGCGGAGTGAGGGGGTATGGGGAGAAGGCAGGAATGGGGTACTGATTGAGTGATCAGCCATGATCGCATTGAATGGCGGTGCTGGCTCGAAGGGCTGAATGGCCTACTCCTGCACCTATTGTCTATTGTCTATTGTAGGGGACAAACCATTTTAGCCCATACGGGATTTCCCGGCTAATGCGTGACAGTTGGCAACCCTACCTACAAACCCACACATCTTTGGGGTAGGGAAGGAAGCCTGGAGAAAACCCACGCAGGTCACAGGGACAAGGTACAAACTCCATGCCGACACCATCCGTGGGCAGGGTCCCTGGGGCTGTGAGGCAGCAACTCTACCGCTGCGCCACCGTGCCGCCCTCCAGCCTTAACAACCACACGAGCTCAAGTCCTCTAGTGAGTTAAAATTTATCTTTCAAACCCAAGGCTCCTGTTTGACTCTGATCAGGGAACTACTTGATGGAATGGAACGTGATTTTGAACAATGAGCCCCTCATTAACGGAGCATAAAGTATCTCAAAGTCCAAAGCAAGTAATTTATAAACTCCAGACTTTGATCTAATTCAATCTGCTCCCAAGCAGCAAGGACACAGGAAGAATAAGACTATCGGAGCAGAATGTGGCCTTTTGGCCCATTGAGTCCGCTCCGCTATTCAATAATGGTTGATATATTTTTCTGATCTCTATCTTCCCATTCTCCTGCCTTCTCCCCATAACCTTTGACACCCTTACTAATCAATCTCTGCTTTAAAAATACCCAAAGACTTGGCCTCCACAGCCGTCTGTGGCAATGAATTCCACTGCCCTCCGGCTAAAGAAATTCCTTCTCATTATAGACCATAGGTGCAGGAGGAGGCCATTCGGCCCTTCGAGCCAGCACCGCCATTCAATGTGATCATTCTCAATCAGTACCCCGTTCCTGCCTTCTCCCCATACCCCCTGACTCCGCTGTCCTTAAGAGCTCTATCTAGCTCTCTCTTGAGTGCATTCAGAGAATTGGCCTCCACTGCCTTCTGAGGCAGAGAATTCAACAGATTCACAATTCCCTGACTGAAAAAGTTTTTCCTCATCTCAGTTCTAAATGGCCTACCCCTTATTCTTAAACTGTGGCCCCTTGTTCTGGACTTCCCCAACATTGGGAACATGTTTCCTGCCTCTAACGTGTCCAACCCCTTAATAATCTTATACGTTTCGATAAGATCTCCTCTCATCCTTCTAAATTCCAGTGTATACAAGCCTAGTCGCTCCAGTCTTTCAACATATGACAATCCAGCCATACCGGGAATTAACCTAGTAAACCTACGCTGCACGCCCTCAATAGCACTGCCTTGAGAAAGGGACATCCTTTTAATCTGAGGCTGTGCCCTCTGGTCCTAGACTCTCTTATCCACATCCGCTCTATGTATATGGGTCTCGACCCGAAAAGTCACCTATTCCTTTTCTCCAGAGATGCCGTCTGACCCGCTGAGTTACACCAGGCTTTTGTGTCTAACGTTCTGGTAAACGTCCTCTGCAGCCTTTCCAAAGCCTCCACACCCTTCGTGTAATGGGGCGTCCAGAACTGCACGCAATACTCCAGACGCGGCCTAACCAAGTCCTTTGCTTAGGCCGCATCTGCAACCAAGGCGCATCGTGACGTCCTGACTCTTATACTCAATGTCCCCACTATGAAGGCAAACCGTATGCCTTCTTTACCACTCTTATCTACTTGTGTTTCCACTTTCAAGGAGTTATGGACCTGGACCTCAAGATCCCTCTGTACATTAATGCTGTTGAGGGCCATGCCATTAATTGTACATGTTCCCCCTTACATTCAACTTCCCAAATTGCAACACCTCACACCTGTTCAGATTAAACTCCATCTGCCATTTCTCCGCCCATTTCTATCGCCGATCTACATCCCGCTGTATACTTTGACAGCCTTCCTCACGGTCTGTGAACCCAGCAATCTTGGTGTCGTCTGCAAACTTACTCACCGTCTTGTCTACTTTTGCGTCCAAATCATTTAAATATCTATATCTGAAACAGCAGAGCTCCCAGCACAGATCCCTGTGGAACTCCACTGGTCACAGACCACCAGACTTCTGGTCCTTCTGTCTTCCATCAGTAAGCCAGTTCTGAATCCACGCGACCAAGCCACTGTTAATCCCGTGCATCTTAATCCTCTGGATCATCCTACAATGGGGGGACTTTATAGACAACAGACAATAGGTGCAGGAGGAGGCCATTCGGCCCTTCGAGCCAGCACCGCCATTCAATGTGATCATGGCTGATCATTCTCAATCAGTACCCCGTTCCTGCCTTCTGCCCATACCCCCTGACTCCGCTATCCTTAAGAGCTCTATTTGGCTCTCTCTTGAATGCATTCAGAGAATTGGCCTCCACTGCCTTCTGAGGCAGAGATTTCCACAGATTTACAACTCTCTGACTGAAAAAGTTTTTCCTCATCTCAGTTCTAAATGGCCTACCCCTTATTCTTAAACTGTGGCCCCTGGTTCTGGACTCCCCCAACATTGGGAAAATGTTTCCTGCCTCTAACGTGTCCAACCCCTTAATAATCTTATACGTTTCGATAAGATCTCCTCTCATCCTTCTAAATTCCAGTGTATACAAGCCTAGTCGCTCCAGTCTTTCAACATATGATAGTCCCGCCATTCCAGGAATTAACCTAGTAAACCTACGCTGCACGCCCTCAATAGCAAGAATATCCTTCCTCAAATTTGGAGACCAAAACTGCACCCAGTACTCCAGGTGCGGTCTCACTAGGGCCCTGTACAACTGCAGAAGGACCTCTTTGCTCCTATACTCAACTCCTCTTGTTATGAAGGCCAACATTCCATTGGCTTTCTTCACCGCCTGCTGTACCTGCATGCTTCCTTTCAGTGACTGATGCACTAGGACACCCAGATCTCGTTGTACGTCCCATTTTCCTAACTTGACACCATTCAGATAATACTCTGCCTTCCTATTCTTACCACCAAAATGGATAACCTCACACTTATCCACATTAAACTGCATCTGCCATGCATCCGCCCACTCACACAACCTGTCCAAGTCACCCTGCAACCTCATAGCATCTTCCTCACAGTTCACACTACCACCCAGCTTTGTATCATCTGCAAATTTGCTAATGGTACTTTTAATCCCTTCATCCAAGTCATTAATGTATATTATCAAACGCTTTACTAAAATCCATGCGATAACATCCACCATTCTACCCTCGTTTATCACCTTTGTCACCTCCTCAAAAACCTCGATCCAGTTGGTAAGACACTCCCTGCCATATACACTCCATGCTGACTGTCCCTAATTCTCTTCCAAATGGGAGTAAATCCTATCCCGACTCATCCTCTCCAATAGTATTAGTATTACATGGAGGGATATGGCGCAAATACGGGCAGGTGGGACTAGTGTAGATGGGACGTGTTGGCCGGTGTGGGCAAGTTGGGCCGAAGGTCCTGTTTCCACGCTGTATCACTCTATGAATCTAATACCACCGACGTGAGGCTCACTGGTTTATCGTTCCCTGAATTCTCTCCACTTTCCTTCAAAGAGGAACAACATTAGCTGCTTTCCTGTCCTCTGGATCCTCGCCTGTAGTTAGAGAAGATGCAAAAATCTTCGTCAAGGCTCCTGCAACCTCCTCTCTTGCCTCTCTCTATAACCTGGGATAGATCGCTTCAGCTCCCGAGGATTTGTCCACAATTCATGTTCATAGGTGATAGGAGCAGAATTAGGCCATTCGGCCCATCAAGTCTACTCCGCCATTCAACCATGGCTGATCCATCTCTCCCTCTTAACCCCATTCTACTGCCTTCTCCCCATAACCCCTGACACCCGTACTAATCAATAATGCCCTTCGAGAGCCCAACACTTCCTCAATCACAGACTGCCTTTGCAGGAGTGGCGCAGCGGTAGAGTTGCTGCCTCACAGCGCCAGAGACCTGGGTTCAATCCTGACTACAGGTGCTGAATGTACGGAATTTGTACGTTCTCCCCATGACGTTACTCCGGCCGCTCCGGTTTCCAACCACATTCCAATGACGTGCAGGTTTGTAGGTTAATTGGCTTCTGTAAATTGTGCCCAGCACGTAAGGTAGAACCAGTGTATTGGGGGTATTTATTCACAAAATGCTGGAATAACTCAGCAGGTCAGGCAGCATCTCGGGAGAGAAGGAATGGGCGACGTTTCGGGTCGAGACCCTTCTTCAGACTGATGTCAGGGGGGCGGGACAAAGGAAGAATATAGGTGGAGACAGGAAGACAGTGGGAGAACTGGGAAGGGGGAGGGGAAGAGAGGGACAGAGGAACTATCTAAAGTTGGAGAAGTCAATGTTCATACCGCTGGGATGCAAACTGCCCAGGCGAAATATGAGGTGCTGTTCCTCCAATTTGCGGTAGGCCTCACTATGGCACTGGAGGAGGCCCTTGACAGAAAGGTCAGACTGGAAGTGGGAGTGGGGGTTAAAGTGCTCAGCCACCGGGAGATCAGGTTGGCATGGACTTGGTGGGCTGAAGGGCCTGTTTCCACGCTGCAGCTCGAAAACTAAAAGTATTTTCCACACTAACCTCACTGTTGGCCCTGCCTTTCTCCTTGGTGAAAACAGATGCAAAGTACTCGTTTAGTATCTAAGATAGACACAAAATGCCGGAGTAACTCAGCGGGACAGGCAGCAACTCTGGAGGACAGACACAAAATGCCGGAGTAACTCAGCGGGACAGGCAGCAACTCTGGAGGACAGACACAAAATGCTGGAGTAACTCGGCGGGACAGGCAGCATCTCTGGAGGACAGACACAAAATGCCGGAGTAACTCAGCGGGACAGGAAGCATCTCTGGAGGACAGACACAAAATGCCGGAGTAACTCAGCGGGACAGGCAGCACCTCTGGATAGAAGGAATGGGTGACGTTTCAGGCCGAGACCATTCTTCAGTATCTTGCCTACATCCCCCAGTTACCAAGCAGAAATGTGCCTGTAAAACTGCAGCTACAATTTCCTTGTGACTATGAGACGATGATAAACATTAACCACTACCTCAGCAACTATGAGCTTTGGTTGCAATACGGACTTTGGTTTTGTGCTGTTCTGGCTACCTAGCGTTACTGTTATTAATTTATTATATTATTGATTATTTGTGTGTTATCGCGTTAATGGGCCCGTTGTGCTGCAGCACGTACGAATGTCATTGTTGTGTTGCCTGTACATTTTGTGCCCATTGACACTTAAAGAGTCTTGATCCCCAGCTCCACTTGCTGGCTGCTTCAGGGCGGCACGGTGGCGCAGCGGTAGTGTTGCTGCCTCACGGCGCCAGAGACCCGGGTTCCATCCCGACTACGGGTGCTGTCTGTACGGAGTTTGTACGTACTCCCCATGACCTGCGTGGGGTTTCTCCGGGTGTTCCGGTTTCCTCCCACACTCCAAAGACATTGGTTAATTGGCTTCTGTGAAATTGTAAATTGTCCCCAGTGTGTAGGATAGTACTGGTGTACTGGGCTCGCTGGTCGGTGCGGACTCAGTGAGCCAAAGGGCCTGTTTCCATGCGGTGTCACTGAAGCCTAAAGCTTGCTCATTGTACACTGAATCTCTGCCCATCGGTGTTGTACTCCATTGCAGGCTGCCCTTCGGCCCAACTCGTCCGTGCCGATGAAGATGCCGCAACTAAGCTAGTCCCATTTCGTAGAGTCACAGAGCACGGAAACGGGCCCTTCGGCCCAACTCATCCGTGCTGACCGAGATACCCCATCTGAACTAGACCCATTTCAGAGTCATGGTGCATGGAAACAGGCCCTTCGGCCCAACTAGCTCATGCTGACAAAAATGCCGCAGCTAAACTAACCCCATTTCATAGAATCATTGAGCACGGAATTGTGCCCTTCGGCCCAACCTGTCCATGGTGACCGAGACGCCCATTTTAGGTAGAACCATTTGCCTTGTGTTTGAAACCATGCCAACCAAGGGTCCCGTTTGACCCACATCCCCTTGAACTTTTCCTACCCATGCACTGGTCCAAATGTCTTTTACAGAGTGGACACATGTAAAGGAATGGTTGGAATTGGCACAAGGGGGTGCAGAAAGGCTGGGCGATGTAGTCTGGGTCCGTGCCGTGCCACATGGAACTCCATGCACCAACGCTCTGCTGCGGCAATCTCTTCTAACCCTTTGTGACGTCAGCGGAGCTCAGCATGTGATCACGTTAAGCAAGGGACCATCCACAAATGAAATGGTTCCCAAATTAACAGGGCTAAAACAACAAAGATGGCCAAACAAAGGGAGTTCACGGAAAGATTGAGGTATGGGGAGTTTACGGAAAGATTGAGGTAAGTACTTAAACTCAGGTGACAATTCAATAAAATGTTTACCGAATGAGAGGAATAGATTGGGGTAGATGCACAGAGTCCCTTGCCCAGAGTAGGGGAATCAAGGACCAGAGGTTTAAGATGAGGGGGAAACAATTTAATAGGCATCTGAGTGGTAACTTTTTCATACAAAGTTTGGTGGGTGTGTGGAACGAGCTGCCATAGGAGGTAGTTGAGGCTGGGACTATCGCAACGTTTAAGAAACAGTTACATAGGTACATGGATAGTTTAGTTTAGTTTAGAGATACAGCGCGGAAACAGGCCCTTTCGGCCCACCGGGTCCGCGCCGCCCAGCGATCCCCGCACACTAACACTCTCCTACACCCACTAGGGACAATTTTTACATTTACCAAGCCGATTAACCTACAAACCTGTACGTCTTTGGAGTGTGGGAGGAAACCGAAGATCTCGGAGAAAACCCACGCAGGTTACGGGGAGAACGTACAAACTCCGTACAGACTGCGCCGTAGTCGGGATCGAACCCGTGTCTCCGGCGCTGCATTCGCTGTAAGGCGGCAACTCTACCGCCGCGCCACCGTGCCGGTCAGGTTGGGAGGGATGTGGGCCAAACGCGAGCAGATGGGACTAGTGTAGATGGTACCTGCGTGGGCAATTTGGGCCGAAGGACCTGTTCCCACGCTGTATCTCTCATTGGGACAGAAAGACAATCTGAGGTGTGTGGTTATTTCACTAGCGTCCTGTTTCACAGCCCCAATCACCCAGCAGAGAAGATACAGGGGGCTGAAAATCGTGACTACAACGTTCAGGAACGACATCAGTGAACACTGCCCAGTCCATCACGTGTACTGACCTCCCCACAATCGAAGGGATTTATCGGAGTCGCTGCCTCGAAAAGGCAACCAGCGTCAACAGAGGCACGCGCCACCCTGGCACACTCTCATTTCACCCCTGGCACCGAGAAGAAGGTTTCTGGAGCCTGAAAATTATAACGTGCAGGTTCCCTAGTCATCAGGCTATTGAACACTACAACCTCCAAATAAGCTCTGAACTACATAGACTTTGGGGTAGAATCATTGGTTTGTGTCTTTATGCACTATTAATAGACAATAGGTGCAGGAGGAGGCCATTCGGCCCTTCGAGCCAGCACCACCATTCAATGTGATCATGGCTGATCGTTCTCAATCAGTGCCCCGTTCCTGTCCTCTCCCCATACCCCCTGACTCCGCTATCCTTAAGAGCTCTATCTAGCTCTCTCTTGAATGCATTCAGAGAATTGGCCTCCACTGCCTTCTGAGGCAGAGAATTCCACAGATTTACAACTCTCTGACTGAAAAAGTTTTTCCACATCTCAGTTCTAAATGGCCTACCCCTTATTCTTAAACTGTGGCCCCTGGTTCTGGACTCCCCCAACATTGGGAAAATGTTTCCTGCCTCTAACGTGTCCAAACCCTTAATAATCTTATACGTTTCGATAAGATCTCCTCTCATCCTTCTAAATTCCAGTGTATACAAGCCTAGTCGCTCCAGTCTTTGTTTGTTTTCATATGAATGTATGTATATATATATATATATATATATATATTCTTGCACAACAGAATATGTAAACATAGTATTCTGTATTCAATATGATAAATGAGAGAGAAAAAGTTCAGTGTGAATATACACCGATGAGCCAAAATATTATGACCACTGACAGGAGAAGTGAATAACATTGATTATCTTGTTACAATGGCACCTGTCAAGGGGTGGGATATATTAGGCAGCAAGTGAACAGTCAGTTCTTGAAGCTGATGTGTTGGATGCAGGAGAAATGGGCAGGAGTAAAGACCTGAGCGACTTTGACAAGGGCCAAATTGTTATGGCCAGACGACTGGGTCAGAGCATCTCTGAAACGGCAAGGCTTGTGGGGTGCTCCCGGTCAGCAGTGGTGAGTACCGACCGACAGTGGTCCGAGGAGGGACAGACCACAAACCGGCGACAGGCAGGGTGTTGGGCGACCAAAGCTCATCGATGCGCGAGGGCAATGAAGACTTTCCCGTCTGGTTCCAACCGACAGAAGGTCGACTGAGGCACAAGTCACAGAAAATGTCAATGGTGGTCAGGGGAGGAATGTGTCACAACAAACAGTGCATCGCACCCTGCTGCGTATGGGGCTGCATAGCCGCAGACCGGTCAGAGTGCTCATGATGATTCCTGTCCACTGTCTAAAACGCCTACATTGGGCACGCGAGCGTCGGAACTGGACCTTGGAGCAGTGGAAGAAGGTCGCCTGGTCCGATGAGTCCCGTTTTCGTTAAGATCCCGTGGATGGCCGTGTACGTGTGCGCCGTTTACCTGGGGAAGTGATGGCACCAGGATGCACTGTGGGAAGACGACAAGCCAGTGGAGGGAGTGTGATGCTCTGGGCAATGTTCTGCTGGGAAACTCCAGGTCCAGCCATTCATGTGGACGTCAATTTGACACGTGTCACCTACCTAAACATCGTTGCAGGCCAGGTACACCCCTTCATGGCAATGGTATTCCCTGATGGCAGTGGCCTCCTTCAGCAGGATAATGCGCCCTGCCACACTGCACACATTGTCCGGGAATGGTTTGAGGAACATGATGAAGTGTTCACGGTGTTACCCTGGCCTCCAGATTCTCCAGATCTCAATCTGATTGGGATGTGCTGGATCGACAAGTCCGATCCACGGCGGCTCCACCTCACAACTTCCAGGACTTGAAGGATCTGTTGCTAATGTTTTGGTGCCAGATATCATGGGACACCTTCAGGGGTCTTGTAGAGTCCATGCCTAGGCGGGTCGGCACTGTTTTGGCGGCACACGGAGGGCCATATTAGGCAGGTTGGTCATAATGTTTTTGCTCATCAGTGTATATTCACACTGAACTTTTTTTCTCTCATTTATCGTATTGATTACAGAATACTATGTTTACATATTGCGTTGTGCTGCTGCAAGTAAGAATTTCATTGTTCTATCTGGGACATATGACTTGGATGAAGGGATTAAAAGTACCATTAGCAAATTTGCAGATGATACAAAGCTGGGTGGTAGTGTGAACTGTGAGGAAGATGCTTTGAGGTTGCAGGGTGACTTGGACAGGTTGTGTGAGTGGGCGGATGCATGGCAGATGCAGTTTAATGCGGATAATTGTGAGGTTATCCACTTTGGTGATAAGAATAGGAAGGCAGAGTATTATCTGAATGGTGTCAAGTTAGGAAAAGGGGACGTACAACGATATCTGGGTGTCCTAGTGAAAGGAAGCATGCAGGTACAGCAGGCAGTGAAGAAAGCCAATGGAATGTTGGCCTTCATAACAAGAGGAGTTGAGTATAGGAGCAAAGAGGTCCTTCTGCAGTTGTACCGGGCCCTGGTGAGACCGCACCTGGAGTACTGTGTGCAGTTTTGGTCTCCAAATTTGAGGAAGGATATTCTTGCTATTGAGGGCGTGCAGCGTAGGTTTACTAGGTTAATTCCCGGAATGGCGGGACTGTCGTATGTTGAAAGACTGGAGCGACTAGGCTTGTATACACTGGAATTTAGAAGGATGAGAGGGGATTTTATCGAAACGTATAAGATTATTAAGGGGTTGGACACGTTAGAGGCAGGAAACATGTTCCCAATGTTGGGGGAGTCCAGAACCAGGGGCCACACACAGTTTAAGAATAAGGGGTCGGCCATTTAGAACTGAGATGAGGAAAACTTTTTTCAGTCAGAGAGTTGTGAAGGTGTGGAATTCTCTGCCTCAGAAGGCAGTGGAGGCCAATTCTCTGGATGCTTTCAAGAGAGAGCTGGATAGAGCTCTTAAGGATAGCGGAGTCAGGGGGTATGGGGGAGAAGGCAGGAACGGGGTACTGATTGAGAATGATCAGCCATGATCACATTGAATGGCGGTGCGTACAGGCTCGAAGGGCCGAATGGCCTCCTCCTGCACCTGTTGTCTATTGTCTATTGTCTAATAAGATGAAAATTACTAGAAAATTTAGTCGAAGGTGAATGAAATTTTGTGATCGAGGGTGAATGACACTGAAATATTCACTCAAGGGTGAATGACACTGAAATAAAATTTTAAGAAGCACTGGTCTAAGTGAAGCCGAAGCCGAGTCCCGAACATTCCCGAAGCCGAGCGGCTCCAACGCCGAGTCCCGAACAACCCCGAGCGGGTTCTGGACGCTTACCGAGTGGCGGCGCTGTCTCCCCCGAGTGAAGCCGGAGCCCAGCGGCGGGCGGGCGGGCCGGCGGGCGGGTCCGAACATTCCCGAAGCCGAGCGACCCTCCGCCGAGTGAAGCCGAACGATTGAAGCCGAAGCCCAGCGGCGGCACCGACACCGCCGAGTGAAGCCGGAGCCCAGCGGGCGGTCCGGAACCTTCCCGAAGCCCGAGCCGCGGCTCGCTCGCTCGCTCCCGACCCTCCCGCCGAGTGAAGCCGAAGCCCAGCGGCGGGCGGTCCGGAACCTTCCCGAAGCCCGAGCCGCGGCTCGCTCGCTCGCTCCCGACCCTCCCGCCGAGTGAAGCCGAAGCCCAGCGGCGGGCGGGTGGGCGGGTCCGAACATTCCCGAAGCCGAGCGGAGTCCGGGCTCTGCCGAGCAAAGATACTAGAGGAGCAAGATAGAGACCACTCGACCCTAAAAAAAACACCGGTGCACGTCACGGCGCCATTTTAGTAGGCAGAAACTTGCAGAAACATTTAAAAACAAAAATCTTTAAAACGATAGATGAGATATATTCTGTGTTTTTTTAATGGTATCGTCAAACATACTGTTCCCCCAAAACACTGATTACACTCACGAGAGGCAGAGCGAACGGCGTGGTTTTGCTTACTAAAATGGCGGGGTTTGCTTACTAAAACGGCGGGGTTTGCTTACTAAAACGGCGGGATTTTGCTTACTAAAACGGCGGGGTTTTGCTTACTAAAACGGCGGGGTTTTGCTTACTAAAACGGCGGGTTTTGCTTACTACAATGGCGGGGTTTTGCTTACTAAAATGGCGGGGTTTGTTTACTACAATGGCGGGGTTTGTTTACTACAATGGCGGCGTTTGCTTACTAAAATGGCGGGGTTTGCGTACTATAATGGCAGGGTTTGCTTACTAAAATGGCGGGGTTTGCGTACTATAATGGCAGGGTTTGCTTACTAAAATGGCGGGGTTTGTTTACTAAAACGGCGGGGTTTTGCTTACTAAAACGGCGGGGTTTTGCTTACTAAAATGGCGGGTTTTTCCTTACTAAAATGGCGGCGTTTGCTCACTACAATGGCGGGGTTTGTTTACTACAATGGCGGGGTTTGCGTACTGTAATGGCGGGGTTTTTACGTACTAAAATGGCGGGTTTTGCGTACTAAAATGGCGGGGTTTGCCTGCTATAATGGCAGGGTTTGCTTACTGAAATGGCACGGTTTGCTTACTAAAATGGCGGGGTTTGCTTACTGAAATGACGAAAATCTGCTTACTAAAATGGCGAAGTTTGCTCACTACAATGGCGGGGTTTGTTTACTACAATGGCAGGGTTTGCTTACTGAAATGGCAGGGTTTGCTTACTAAAATGGCGGGATTTGCTTACTGAAATGACGAAAATCTGCTTACTAAAATGGCGGGGTTTGCTCACTAAAATGGCGGTCGTTCCGCCCCTTTGCGTAACTGCGCTTCAGTATCGGCGACTTTAACGAACATTCCCGAAGCCCGAGCGGCGGTTCTGCCGAGTGAAGCCGAAGCCCAGCAGCGACGGCAACGGCAACGGCAACGGCGGCGGCTCCGAACATTCCCGAAGCCCAAGCGGCGGCTCCGACCCTCCGCCGAGTCCCGGACCCCCATCATCCTCCTCCTCCTCCTCCTGCTCCTCCCCGGCCGTAGTCGGACCCGGGCCCATCCCATCCCATCCCAGTGCAGGCGGTGAATGCTCCGGTGGCCGAGAGCACGAGACGTCCCGGGACAGCGCCGCCCTGTAGGCCGCGGCTTCCCCGCCACAGCCTGGGCCTCGAGTAGGTGCGTAGCCCGGGGAGGGAGGGAGGGAGGGAGGGAGCGCCGGCTTTACTGTGGGGGGGGGGGGGTGAGGGAGCTCCACACTGTGGGGGGGGGGGGGGAGGGAGCTCCACACTGTGGGGGGGGGGGGTGAGGGAGCTCCACACTGTGAGGGGGGGGGGGGGCGAGGGAGCTCCACACTGTGTGTGGGGGGTGAGGGAGCTCCACACTGGGGGGGGGTGAGGGAGCTCCACACTGGGGGGGGGGGTGAGGGAGCTCCACACTGTGGGGGGGGGGAGGTGAGGGAGCTCCACACTGGGAGTGGGTGAGGGAGCTCCACACTGTGGGAGTGGGTGAGGGAGCTCCACACTGTGGGTGGGTGAGGGAGCTCCACACTGTGGGGGAGGGGAGGTGAGGGAGCTCCACACTGTGGGGGTGGGGGGGTTAGGGAGCTCCACACTGGGAGTGGGTGAGGGAGCTCCACACTGTGGGTGGGTGAGGGAGCTCCACACTGGTGGGGGGGTGGGTGAGGGAGCTCCACACAGTGGGTGGGTGAGGAAGCTCCACACTGGGGGGGGGGGGGGGTTAGGGAGCTCCACACTGTGGGAGTGGGTGAGGGAGCTCCACACTGTGGGAGTGGGTGAGGGAGCTCCACACTGTGGGTGGGTGAGGGAGCTCCACACTGTGGGGGGGGGGGGGGTGAGGGAGCTCCACACTGTGGGGGGGGGGGGTGAGGAAGCTCCACACTGTGGGGGGGGGGGGTGTGAGGGAGTTCCACACTGGGGGGGGGGGTGAGGGAGCTCCACACTGGGGGGGTGAGGGAGCTCCACACTGGGTGGGGGGGGGGGTGAGGGAGCTCCACACTGTGGGAGGGGGGGGAGCTCCACACTGTGGGTGGGGGGGTGAGGGAGCTCCACACTCTGGGTGGGGGGTGGGGGAGCTCCACACTGGATGGGGGAGTGTGGGTGAGTCTCCACACTGTTTGAGGCTCCACACTGTGGGTGGGTGAGGGAGATCCACACTGGGAGTGTGGGTGGGGGAGGGAGCTCCACACTGTGGGAGTGTGGGTGGGTGACGCTCCACACTGTGGGTGGGGGGGTGGGTGAGGCTCCACACGGTGGGGGGGGGGGGTGAGTGAGGCTCCACACTGTGGGCGGGGGGGGGGGGGGTGAGGGAGCTCCACACTGTGGGTGGGGGGGGGGGTGAGGGAGCTCCACACTGGGAATGTGGGTGGGGGAGCTCCACACTGAGTGTGGTTGGGGGAGCGCTGTACTGTGGGAGTGTGGGTGGGTGAGGGAGCTCCACACTGTGGGAGTGGGTGAGGGAGCTCCACACTGGGAGTGTGGGTGGTGGGGGAGCACCGCACTGTCGGCGTGTGGGTGGGTGAGGGAGCGCCGCACGGCAGGGGGGTGAGGGAGCATGATTGATAGACTTG
The DNA here is from genome assembly GCF_053455715.1 of Rhinoraja longicauda. Lineage (NCBI taxonomy): Eukaryota > Metazoa > Chordata > Chondrichthyes > Rajiformes > Arhynchobatidae > Rhinoraja > Rhinoraja longicauda. Next base: position 21,185,665 of record NC_135971.1, on the reverse strand, counting down.
ATAGCCCGAATGACCTCATTCTGCTCCTAGAATTTATGTACATTGATTATTGGATCGTGCTAGACTCACCTATTGCTCTGCGATCTCCTACCCTTGTCCAACATTGCTCTCCACATTTCCCCCATCATCTTATCAACAAGGCACTGTAAATTCTCTGCACTTGTGTAAATCAGTGCACCTGCAATGCCTTTGGTGAATGAGCCACCATCCTGAGCTGCCTCACAGCGCTGGAGACCTAGGTTTGATCCTGATTGTGGATGATGCTGTCTGTACAGAGTTTGTACCTTCTCCCTGAGAAAAGCATGGGGTTTTCTCCGGGTGCTCCGGTTTGCTCTCACACTCCAAAGACGTGCAGGTTTGTGGGTTAATTGGCTTCGTTAAAATTGTAAATTGTCCCTGGTGTGTGCAGGATAGTGTTAGTGTACGGGGATCGTTGGTCTGCGCAAACTTGGTGGGCCGAAGGGCCTGTGCCTCTGAAAAAAGTCTACAAAAAAATAAATAAATTGGGGTTTCTGTTGGATTAGTGTAAATGGGTGAGAGGTGGTCGATGTGGTCTCTGGGCCGAAGGGCCAGTTTCCATTCTCTATCTGTATAACTTTGCGGAGGAGTCAGGCTGTTGGCATGGCCTATCATATCATATCATATATATACAGCCGGAAACAGGCCTTTTCGGCCCTCCAAATCCGTGCCGCCCAGCGATCCCCGTACATTAACACTATCCTACACCCACTAGGGACAATTTTTACATTTACCCAGCCATTTAACCTACATACCTGTACGTCTTTGGAGTGTGGGAGGAAACCGAAGATCTCGGAGAAAACCCACGCAGGTCACGGGGAGAACGTACAAACTCCTTACAGTGCAGCACCCGTAGTCAGGATCGAACCTGAGTCTCCGGCGCTGCATTCGCTGTAAAGCAGCAACTCTACCGCTGCGCTACAGTGCCTCTCGTTCTTGCTTTCCCAGGAGCACATAGCACTGAGAGACAGGGAGTGGGAGGGCCTCCAGAGATGTGTGTGGGACTAGGTAGATGTTTGCACATCACCCAATGAGGGCCAGGCTGGAGCATTGGATGTCTGAAGGTAGGCATCAAAGTGGTGGAGTAACTCAGTGGATCAGGCAGCATATCTGGAGAAAAAAGATAGGTGACATTTCTAAAGGCGTGTGTGTGTGGATTTAGTTTGGAGATACAGCGTGGAAACAGGCCCTTCGGCCCACCGAGTCCGCACCGAGCAACGATCCCAGTGCATTAACACTATCCTACACACACACACATCAGGGGAAATCTTTGTACATTTATACAAAGCCAATTAACCTTCAAACCTGTACGTCTTTGGGAGTATGGGAGGAAACCAAAGATCTCGGAGCAAACGCGCGCAGTCACAGAGGGAACGTACAAACTCCGTACGGAAAAGCACCGGTAGTGGGGATTCAGCCGTGTCTCTGGCGCTGTAAGCGCTGTCAAGCAGCAACTCTGCCGCTGTGCCATCATGCCGCCACTCATGCCTGATCGTGGTTTGTTTTGCTTCTGCCTCCCCCAGGTAGAGCCGGAGGTGCCGCCGGAAGGCCCATGGAGCCAGGGATGTTTCAGGTGGAGTTCCCAAACTTCGGCAACAACCTGCTGCGGAAGCTGAACCAACAGCGCATGGAGGGCAAGCTGTGCGACATCACCATCCACCTCCAGGGCCAGATGTTCCGGGCCCACCGCGCGGTGCTGGCAGCGTCCTCGCCCTACTTCCACGACCAGGTGCTCCTGAAGAACGCCAGCCGCATTGTCCTGCCCGGCGTGATGAGCCCCAAGGCCTTCGAGAACGTCCTGGCCTCCTCCTACACCGGCAAGTTGACCATCCTGTCGCCGGAGATCGTCAGCTACCTGACGGTGGCCAGCTTCCTGCAGATGTGGCATGTGGTGGACAAGTGCACCGAGCTGCTGCAGGAGAGCCAGTCGGTGCCCGCCCCCAGCCACCAGGCCAGCAGCCAGAACCAGTCGCCCAGCAGCAGCAACTACCTCAGCCCCTGGCACGGCGCCGAGACCGGGGCCAACGTGCCCGCCAAGTTCGAGAGGCCCGAAGAGGACGACATCAAGATGGAGGGCCACCACCAGGAGGAGGAGGAGGAAGAAGACGAGGAGGAGGAGGAGGAGGAGGAGGAGGAGGGCCAGAAGGTTGCGGGGCCGGCTTCCCCGGGCCGGGAGACGGAGCAGGACAACGTCATCAGCAACTCTGTGGAGAGGGAGAAGTTTGCCGGGGAGGGTGGCGCGGGCGTGAGCAACAGCGCCGACTGCCCCGACCCCGCGCCCACGTACAGCCAGACCAACATGGTGCCGCACAAGCGCTGGGTCCTGGTGAAGGGCGGCAAGCAGGAGGAAGGCAGGTCGCAAGGCAGCGAGGAGCAGCGCCACTTCGTGCCCGCCCCTGGCAAGAGGAAGCTGGAGGGAGGGGGCGAGCGAGACCCCTCCTCCCACTTCCCGGAGTACTCGGTGGCGGAAGACTACGACGAGTTCAACGAGGACCCGGGCTACGACGAGCCCGTCGACTACTACGGCTCCTCCGACGACTTCCACTTCGACCGGACCGGGGCCGTCAGCCCCAACGGGGGGCTCCTGCAGGGCAACGGGCTGCCGGGCGAGATCCAGGAGAACGGGGCGTACGGCGTGCTGGGCGAGGCGGGCCCCAGCTCCTGCAACCCGCCCGCAGGCTCCGACTTCCCCGGCGGCGTCTACAAACTCTACCCGTGCCAGTGCGGCAAGAGCTTTGCCCACAAGAGCCAGCGCGACCGGCACATGAGCATGCACCTCAACGTGCGCCCCTTCGGGTGCCCCATCTGCAACAAGAAGTTCAAGATGAAGCACCACCTGATGGGCCACATGAAGATCCACACTGGCCACAAGCCCTACGAGTGCCACTACTGCGGCAAGAAGTTCATGTGGAGGGACAGCTTCACCCGCCACCGCAACGCCTGTGCCAAGCTCTACCACGCTGCCGCCCCTCTGCCCGACCTCGACGTGCCCTCTGAACTCAGCGGCCCCACCGACCTCTGACCCCAGCCTCCCCACAGCCAGGGTGAGGAAGGAGGTAACCAACCCCCCCCCCCCCGCCTGCCTCGGTCAAAGTTGAGGGTGGGGCGGGACAGCTGAGGGGTGCGGGTCAGCCGCCCATCCGGGACACGGGACGAGAGAGGCAGCGAACACGTCTTGAAGGATCATACTCCTCGACAACCTGAGTTACTAACAAGCTTGCTAACCCCAGCCTGAAACCCCCGTCCAACACACACAAATCTTCCATTCACAAGATGCTGACAATTTTTACAGAAGTTTAGTATTTAATTATATTTAAAACAAAACGCATATATATATATATATATATATTTGGATATATATATATGTAGATTCTGGTGCTGCGCATTGAAGTGTTTTTTACGGTCACCCTTTGCTTTTAATATTTATGGGACTCGAACGGGAAGATACTCCGTGAGTCAGTACGGTGTCTGAGGAGATTGAAACGGGCTCGGGGGTTGGAACCGTTTATCAACCAGAACTCGGCCAACCACACACTGGGCACGGCCTGGGTGCTGCCGAGGGAGAGCGGTGATGTTGGCTGGCGCTGTCTCGCATACGAGAGCTTCGACAGGGGCCACCATTTTGAGACGTGTCATGGCTGTTCCTTGACCCCTCAACTCCTGGAGCCGCGGCCCCCATGGCCTGCTTGTTATTATTGCCTGCCATCTTGCGGTGCGTACGTAAGCTGGGCTAAACCCGACAGGGAAACGTTGACTCACTTCCATTTCAAGAGTACTGTTGTTTGCTGTCAATGCCCCGGGATAATGGAAGAATTGATGGATATCTACAGATCCTAACCTAGGCCCAACAACTGAAACCCCACACCCCAGACCCGCCAAGAAACTCTGACCCTGTTCGATCTTCCCTCTCCTTTCAGGTCTGGAGCGTCAGCAGTATTTTACCTTTTTAAAAAAAAATAACGTGTCATGTTTTTAGCTATTTATGTGAACTGTTGAAATGTTGTTCTTCTCACGAATAAAGACATTTCAGCAAACAACTGGGTTCAACATCTCCCGGGATAACGGGCCACACTCGCGGTCATCTCCTCAGCAGAAGGGGGCACCCTGTGTTCATGGTACATGATGAAGTGCCCCTCCTTCTCCTAGGGAGATACAGCATGGGAACACAGCCTTCAACACAGGGTCCACATTGTCCACCAAACACCCATTTATACCGATCCTGCACTATCCCATTTTAATTTTCCTCACAGTCCCATCAACACCACCCAGATTCTACCACTCACGCACACTCTCGGGGCAGCTTAACACAGGGCGCAGCAGTAGAGTTGCTGCCTCCCCGGGATCGATCCTGACCACGGGTGCTGTCTGTATGGAGTTGTGTGGGGAAAAAAAACTGACGATGCTGGTTTAAATCGAAGGTAGACACAAAATGCTGGAGTAACTCAGCAGGTCAGGCAGCAGCTCGGGAGAGAAGGAATGGGTGACGCTTCGGGTCGAGACCCTTCTTCAGACTGAAGGAGGGTCTCGACCCGAAACGTCACCCATTCCTTCTCTCCCGAGATGCTGCCTGACCCGCTGAGTTACTCCAGCATTTTGTGTCTTTCTGCTTGCAGTTTCTACGTTCTCCCCGTGACCTGCGTGGGCTTTCTCCGGGATCTGTGGTTTACTCCCACACTCCAATGTCCCACAGATTTGTAGGTTAATTGGCTTGGGATAATTGTAAATTGTCCCCAGTGTGTCGGATAGTGTTAGTGTGCGGGAATTGCAGGTCAGGGCAGACTTGGTGGGCTGAAGCTGCCTGTTTCTGCGCTGTATCTCCAATCTAGAACTAGAACTGAACTAAGCAAACGGCATGTGGCGTGAGAGAGCAAGCTGGATAAATCACAGCCTCCACACCGGTAAAGTTCATGACCGTTCGCAAACGCCCTGTGGCTGCCTGTGACAAGTAGTTTGAAAGCACGATACAAAAGACGATAAAGAGGCATTCATCTTCATCTTCCGAATCAACAAAGCCACAGTTATTCAAACACCCCCCCCCCCCTTCAGTCCGTGAATAAAGGCAACCATAGTTTTGGCCCGATTTCAACATCGTCCACTAAAACCAATGAAGCAACTCACCAAGGTCTCTTTCCCACAACTCCTGACTTACTAAAAGTGCCTTCTCCCGCACATTTACCATCCACCCTTCCCAATCTCACGCACAAGTTATGTGAAGTGGGAAGAATATCTGCTCTTGTAACATCCAATTCCCACAAAGACAAGATTTACGAGGATGCTGCCCAGACTCGAGGGTCTGAGCTAGAGGGAGAGGTTGAGTAGGTTGGGACTCCATTCCTTGGAGAGCAGGTGGATGAGGGGTGACCTTAGAGAGGTGTATAAAATCATGAGAGGACTATATCGGGTTGACGCACAGAGTCTTGCCCAGAGTAGGGGAATCAAGAACCAGAAGACATAAGGTTTAAGGTGAAGGGGGAAAGATTTTATCGGAATTTGAGGGGTAGCTTTTTCACACAAAGGGTGGTGGGTGTATGAAGGAGCTGCCAGAGGAGGTAGTTGAGGCTGGGACTATCCCAACGTTTGAGAAGCAATTAGACAGGTACATGGATAGGACAGGTTTGGAGGGATATGGACCAAACGTGAGACTAGTGTATATGGGAAATGTTGGTCAGTTTCAGTTTAGTTTATTGTCACGTGTACCGAGGTACAGTGAAACGCTTATGTTGTGTGCTAACCAGTCAGCAGAAAGACAATACATGATTACAATCGAGCCATTCATAGTGTATAGATACACAAGGGAATAAGGTTTATTGAGAGATTTAAGAGTGTGGAGTGATTGTAATATGAGTTTGTGGATCTGCTTCTGCTAGCAGGCAAATAGTCGCCTGGGGTGTGCGCCATCCTGGACGCAGGTCAGTCTGGGCAAGTTGGGCCGAAGGGCCTGGTTCCACACTCTATAACTCTCTTCCCAGTGTGACACCACCTTCACCTGAAGGCCTGCACTGGCTGAAGTAGGCAACTCAACCTGGCTGTTCAAAGCACTACTCTCACTGTCTGCCTGCAATGCCAACGTCCACCGCATGTACAGAACAAATGTGGAACAGAAGACCATTCAACCCACAGGGTCTCTGCTGCCATTCAACCAGCACTCAGCCAATTTTAGTTTAGATTAGAGATACAAAGGTACTGCTCATATTTTGCTTGGGCAGCTTACAACCCACTGGTATGAATATTGAAGATACGACACAAAATGCTGAAGTAACTCACAGGCAGCATCTCCGGAGAGAAAGAATGGGTGACATTTGGGTCGAGACCCTTCTACAGACTGTTGAATATTGATTTCTCTAAGTTCGTATCCCTTGTATCCCCTCTCTCCGTCTCCCCCCCCCCCCCCCCCACCCTAATCGTTGTGTGAGTTTCAGTGTCGTCTTGTCGAGTCTCATTGTAACTCGTTTTCACCAAGCCCAAAGCCAACAATGGCCTGTTTCCTTTATCATCGTCACTTTTTTGCATATCTTTTATGCGTTTGTTCTATGTCTCTGCATCACTGTCTATATCTCTCGTTTTCCTTTTCCCCTGACTCAGCGTGAAGAAGGGTCTCGACCCGAAACGTCGCCTATTCCCTTTCTCCAGAGATGCTGCCTGACCTGCCGAGTTTCTCCAGCCTTTTGTGTCTATCCAAGGAACTAGGACTTTGGCAGGTTGGTGGTGGCACTTTCAAGAGCTGCTGCCTCACAGTTCCAATAATGTGGGTTCAACTCTACCCTCTGGTGCTGTAAGTGTGGAGTTTGCACGTTCTCCACGTGCGTTTACCCCTGGTGCTCTGGTTTCATTCCACATCCCAAAGACGTGCAGACTGGTAAGTTAATTGTCCACTGTAAAGTGCCCCTGCGGGTGTGTGAAAACCTGGGTGGAACTGACATAGAAACATAGAAAATAGGTGCAGGAGTAGGCCATTCGGCCCTTCGAGCCTGTACGCACCGCCATTCAATGTGATCATGGCTGATCATTCTCAATTAGTACCCCATTCCTGCCTTCTCCCCATACCCCCTGACTCCGCTATCCTTAAGAGCTCTATCTAGCTCCCTCTTGGATGCATTCAGAGAATTTGCGTCCACTGCCTTCTGAGGCAGAGAATTCCACAGATTCACAACTCTCTGACTGAAAAAGTTTTTCCTCATCTCCGTTCTAAATGGCCTACCCCTTATTCTTAAACTGTGGCCCCTTGTTCTGGACTCCCCCAACATTGGGAACATGTTTCCTGCCTCAAACGAGTCCAACCCCTTAATCTTATACGTTTCGATAAGATCTCCTCTCATCCTTCTAAATTCCAGTGTATACAAGCCTGGTCGCTCCAGTCTTTCAACATATGACAGTCCCGCCATTCCGGGAATTAACCTAGTAAACCTACGCTGCACGCCCTCAATAGCAAGAATATCCTTCCTCAAATTTGGAGACCAAAACTGCACACAGTACTCCAGGTGCGGTCTCACTAGGGCCCTGTACAACTGCAGAAGGACCTCTTTGCTCCTATACTCAACTCCTCTTGTTATGAAGGCCAACATTCCATTGGCTTTCTTCACAGCCTTAAGTGGCAAAGCATTCCACATTCACCAACCTCTGATGAAAGAAATTTCTAATTTTAGGTAAGTACCAACCTCCTCCCTCACTTCGCCCCTGTGCTCCCCATCTAGTCTCACACCTATTTCTTTCCTTCCCCTCCACCTACGTTTCCATTGAATGGCAGAGCAGACTTGACTGATTTGCATCCTGCACTCAAATTCACTTGGACCATCTCTGACATCTCCCTACCGTTTCTTGATCTCACCGTCTCCATCACAGGAGACAGAGTATCGACTGACATCTATAACAAACCCACTGACTCCCACAGCTATCTAGACAACACATCTTCCCACCCTGCTTCCTGTAAACACTCCATCCCTGACTCCCAATTCCTCCGTCTAAGCCCAGGATCAGGTGTTCCACACCAAGTCATCGGAGATGTCCGCATTCTTTAGGGAACGGGGCTTCCCCTCTACCATTATAGATGAGGCCCTCACTAGGGTCTCCTCGATATCCCGCAGCTCCGCTCTTGCTCCCCCTTCACCCCATTCGTAACAAAGACACAGTCTCCCTTGTCCTCATCTTCCACCTCATCAGCCTTGACATACAGCACATAATCCGCCGACATTTCCACCACCTCCACCGGGATCCTACCACTAGCCCCATCTTCCCATCGCCTTCCCTTTCTGCTTTCCGCAGAGACCGTTCCCTCCGCAACTCCCTGGTCCACACGTCCCTTCTCACCCAAACCACCCCCTCCCCGGGCACTTTCCCCATCACCCACAGGAGATGCAACACCTGTCCCTTTACCTCCCCCCTCGACTCCATCCAAGGACCCCCGACAGTGTTTTCAGTTGAGACAGAGGTTCACCTGCACCTCCTCCAACCTCATCTACTGTATCCGCTGCTCCAGATGTGGACTCCTGTAAACTGGCGAGACCAAGCGCAGGCTCGGCGATCGTTTTGTTGAACACCTCCGCTCAGTCCGCCTGAACCAACCTGATCTCCCGGTGGCTCAACACTTCAACTCCCCCTCCCACTCCCGCGCTGACCTTTCTGTCCTGGGCCTCCTCCACTGTCAGAGTGAGGCCCAGCGCAAATTGGAGGAACAGCACCTCATATTTCGCTTGGGGATCTTAGACCCCAGCGGTATGAACATTGACTTCTCCAACTTCAAGTAGCCCTTGCTTTCCCCTCTCTCCCCCTCTTTCCTACCAGTCTCACTGTTTCCGACTACATTTTAGCTGTCCCCTGACATCATCTGAAGAAGGGTCTTGACCTGAAACGTCACCCATTCCTTCTATCCAGAGATGCTGCCTGTCCTGCTCAGTTACTCCAGCATTTTGTGTTGACCTAAAGAAATTCCTTCTCATCTCTAAAGGAACATCCTTTCATTCTGAGGCTACGACTTCTCACCCTAGACTCTCCCACTATTGGAAACATCCTCTCCACATCCACTCTATCCAGGCCGCTCACTGTTCTGTACGTTTCAATGAGGACCCCCCCTCATTCTTCCAATCTCCAGCGAGTACAGGCCCAGTGCCGACAAACGCTCATCATACGTTAACCCACACGTTCCTGGGATCGTCCTTATAAACCTCCTCTGGACCCTCTCCAGAGCCAGCTCACGCTTCTCACACCATCTGTCTTTTCCTCTCTGGCCTTTGTCCCCAACTATCTGCCGATCAACCACCCACCTCACCTGTCTCCCCCCTCAACTCCATCCAAGGACCCAAACAGTCCTTCCAGGTGAGACAGGGGTTCACCTGCACCTCCTCCAACCTCATCTATTGCATCCGCTGCTCCAGATGTCAACTGATCTATATCGGCGAAACCAAGCGCAGGCTCGGCGATCGCTTCGCTGAACACCTGCGCTCGGTCCGCATTAACGCAACTGATCTCCCGGTGGCCCAGCACTTTAACTCCCCCTCCCATTCCCAGTCTGACCGCTCTGTCATGGGCCTCCTCCAGTGCCATAGTGAGGCCCGCCGGAAATTGGAGGAGCAGCACCTCACATTTCGCCTGGGCAGTTTGCAGCCCGGTGGTATGAACGTCGACTTCTCCAACTTCAGATAGCTCCTCTGTCCCTCCCTTCCCCTCCCCCTTCCCAGATCTCCCTCTATCTTCCTGCCTCCACCTATATCCTTCCTTTGTCCCACCCCCGACATCAGTCTGAAGAAGGGTCTCGACCCGAAACGTCACCCATTCCTTCTCTCCCGAGATGCTGCCTGACCTGCTGAGTTACTCCAGCATTTTGTGAATAAATCCACCTTTAACCTGCCAGACCTTATCTTGCCCCCACCTGTTTTCCAACATTCCCCACACCCCTATAAATCAGCACAGTAGCGCAGCGGTAGAGTTGCTGCCTCACAGCGCCAGAGACCCAGGTTCCATCCCGACTACGGGTGCTGTTTGTACGGAGTTTGCACGTTCTCCCCGTGACCTGCTTGGGTTTTCTCCGAGATCTTCAGTTTCCTTTCACACTTCAAAAACGTACGGGTTTGTAGGTTAATTGGCTTGGTATAAATGTAAATTGTCCCTAGTGTGTGTAGGATAGTGTTAATGTGCGGGGATCGCTGGTCGGTGCAGACTCTGTGTTTCTGCGCTGTATCTAAACTAAACTAAAAAAATATGCAATTAGTCTGAAGAAAGGGTCCGACCTGAAAAGTCACTTATCCATGTTCTCCAGAGATGCTGCCTGACCCGCTGAGTTACTCCAGCACTCTGTGAAACGTCACCTATCCATGTTCTCCAGAGATGCTGCCTGACCCGCTGAGTTACTCCAGCACTCTGTGAAACGTCACCTATCCATGTTCTCCAGAGATGCTGCCTGACCCGCTGAGTTAATCCAGCACTCTGTGAAACGTCACCTATCCATGTTCTCCACAGATGCTGCCTGACCCGCTGAGTTACTCCAGCACTCTGTGAAACGTCACCTATCCATGTTCTCCAGAGATGCTGCCTGACCCGCTGAGTTACTCCGGCACTTTGTGTCTTTTTTAATCACACAATCCTCTAACTGCTGGTATCACAGTAAAACTGCATTGCCTTCTCTCCGTGGAAGCTACACTCCTTTTGAAGTGCAAATCCCAAAAGTAAATGCGTTAGTCAAAGATAGAATGTGTGGGAAGGAACTGCTGATGCTGGCTTAAACCGAAGATGGAAAAAGCTGGGGTGACGCAGAGGGACTGGCAGCATCTCTGGAGAGGTGACCCTTCAAGTCGAGACCTTTCTTCAGACACAGAAGCCGGTGGAGGCCAATTCACTGGATGTTTTCAAAGAGAGTTAGGTACACTGCAGCTCTTAGGGCTAACGGAATCAAGGGGTATGTGGAGAAAGCAGGAACGGGGGTACTGATTTTGAATGATCAGCCATGATCATATTGATGTTGGGGGAGTCCAGAACCAGGGGTCACAGCTTAAGGATAAGGGGGAAGTCTTTTAGGACCGAGATGAGAAAACATTTCTTCACACAGAGAGTGGTGAGTCTGTGGAATTCTCTGCCACAGAAGGTAGTTGAGGCCAGTTCATTGGCTATATTTAAGAGGGAGTTAGATGTGGCCCTTGTGGCTAAAGGGATCAGGGGGTATGGAGAGAAGGCAGGTACAGGCTACTGAGCTGGATGATCAGCCATGATCATATTGAATGGCGGTGCGTACAGGCTCGAAGGGCCGAATGGCCTACTCCTGCACCTATTTTCTATGTTTCTATAAATGGCGGTGCTGGCTCGAAGGGGCTGCACCTGTTTTCTACGGCTCTATTAAACGTCACCCATTCCTTTTCTTCAGAGATGCTGTCCGACCTGCTGAGTTACACCAACGTTTTGTGTCAAAGATAGAACCTCACTAAGCTAAGGCGTTGTGAAGCACAATAGTCCTTTGTACTTCATCCAATTTGAGATGAAGACCTGTCTCTGTGCGACATACAGGCTGCCCTTGAGTCATCCTGTGATAAATATAGGCAGTCACTTAATGAGCTGGAGACAGGCAGTTATATCATATCATATATATACAGCCGGAAACAGACCTTTTCGGCCCACCAAGTCCGCGCCGCCCAGTGATCCCCGTACATTAACACTATCCTACACCCACTAGGGACAATTACCCAGCCAATTAACCTACATACCTGTACGTCTTTGGAGTGTGGGAGGAAACCGAAGATCTCGGAGAAAACCCACGCAGGTCACGGGGAGAACGTACAAACTCCTTACAGTGCAGCACCCGTAGTCAGGATCGAACCTGAGTCTCCGGCGCTGCATTCGCTGTAAAGCAGCAACTCTACCGCTGCGCCACCGTGCCGCCACTCACTTCCATGCCACTCACTTGCAGAAGTCTAGAAAGACCTGTCACACCTCCACCAACGGTACGTCAGAGGGAAAGAGTGCTCAGAATAAATGCAAACAATTTAGACCAATTGAAACAACTGTTGTTTCAACTTTCTACGTCATTTTTTCCTCCGTTTCTTTCTGGCTGATTTTTTTTCTTCCTTGGGCCTTTTAGTTTAGTTGAGCCTAGTTTAGTTGAGCCACACAGTGCAGCAACAGGCCCTTCGGCCCACCGAGTCCGCACCGACTAGGGATCTCTGCACGTTAATACTATCCGACACTTTAAGGGACAATTTACCATTTTTACCAAAGCCAATTAAACATAGAAAATAGGTGCAGGAGTAGGCCATTCGGACCTTCGAGCCAGCACCGCCATTCAATATGATCAGTTCCCTGTTCCTGCTTTCTGACCATATCCCCTGATCCCGTTAGCCCTAAGAGCTAAATCTAGCCCTCTCTTGAAAACGTCCAGTGAATTGGCCTCCACTGCCTTCAGTGGCAGAGAATTCCACAGATTTACAACTCTCTGGGTGAAAGGGGATCTTATCGAAACGTATAAGATTATTAAGGGGTTGGACACGTTAGAGGCAGGAAACATGTTCCCAATGTTGGGGGAGTCCAGAACCAGGGGCCACACAGTTTAAGAATAAGGGGTAGGCCATTTAGAACGGAGATGAGGAAAAACTTTTTCAGTCAGAGAGTTGTGAATCTGTGGAATTCTCTGCCTCAGAAGGCAGTGGAGGCCAATTCTCTGAATGCATTCAAGTGAGAGATAGATAGAGCTCATAAGGATAGCGGAGTCAGGGGGTATGGGGAGAAGGCAGGAATGGGGTACTGATTGAGAATGATCAGCCATGATCACATTGAATGGCAGTGCTGGCTCGAAGGGCCGAATGGCCTCCTCCTGCACCTATTATCTATTGTCTAAAATGTTTTTCCTCTTTTCAGTCCCAAATGGCCTACCCCTTACTCTTAAACTGTGTGACCCCTGGTTCTGGACTCCCCCGACATCGGGAACATTTTTCCTGCATCTAGCCTGTCCAATCCCTTAAGAATTTTACATGTTTCTGTAAGATCCCCTCTCATCCTTCTAAAATCCGCCGAATATAAGCCGAGTCAATCCAATTCATTACCCTACAAACCTGTGCGTCTTTGAAGCGTGGGAGGAAAACGGAGCACCCGGAGAAAACCCACGTGGTCACAGTGTCTAATACAGAGTGTGCATGCCGTAGTATCTTGTATCTTGTGGTCATTACTTCCGAAGAGTCCACCGGCGACTATACTGGAAGTATCCTACACCCACGAGGGACAATGTTTATATTTTTACCAAGCCAATTAACCTCCAAACCTGTACGGTTTTGGAGTGTGGGAGGAAACCGAAGATCTCAGAGAAAACTCACGGGGAGAACGTACAAACTCCGTACAGACAGCACCCGCAGTCGGGATTGAACCCGGGTCTCCGGCGCTGCATTCGCTGTAAGGCGGCAACTCTACCGCTGCGCCACCGTGGCCCCGGTTTCCTACTACATTTCTAAAGGCATGTGGATTGGAGGGTTAATTGGCCGCTGTAAACTGGTCCCAGTGACTGGTAGAATCAGGGGGAGAGTTGATGGGACTCTTTGGTGATTAAAAAATGGATTGATATAAAACGTGGCTGATGGTCACCATGGACTCAGTGGGCCGAAGGGCCTGTTGCCCTGCTCATAGAGTCATATCATCATATCATATACATACAGCCGGAAACAGGCCTTTTCGGCCCTCCAAGTCCGTGCCGCCCAGTGATCCCCGTTCATTAACACTATCCTACACCCACTAGGGACAATTTTTACATTTACCCAGCCAATTAACCTACATACCTGTACGTCTTTGGAGCTATACAGCATGGAAACAGGCCCTTCGGCCCAACTTGCCCGCACCAGCCAACGTGCCCCAGCTACACTAGTCCCACCCGCCCGCATTTGGTCCATATCCCTCTAAACTTGTCCTATCCATGTACCTGTCTAACTGCTTCTTAAATGTTGGGATAGTCCCTGCCTCAACTACCTCCTCCGGCAGCTCATTCCATACATCCACCGCCCTTTGTGTGAAAAACGTCACCCTTCAGATTCCAATTAAATCTTTACCCCTTCACCATAAACCTATGTCCTCTGGTCCTTGAGTCACCTACTCTGGGCAAGAGACTCTGTGCATCTAACCGATCTATTCTTCTCTCGATCTTATACACCTCTATAAGATCACCCCTCATCCTCCTGCGCTCCAAGGATTTAGAAGGATGAGAGGAGATCTTATCGAAACGTATAAGATTATTAAGGGGTTGGACACGTTAGAGGCAGGAAACATGTTCCCAATGTTGGGGGAGTCCAGAACCAGGGGCCACACAGTTTAAGGATAAGGGGTAGGCCATTTAGAACTGAGATGAGGAAAAACGTTTTCAGTCAGAGAGTTGTGAATCTGTGGAATTCTCTGCCTCAGAAGGCAGTGGAGGCCAATTCTCTGAAAGCATTCAAGAGAGAGCTAGATAGAGCTCTTAATGATAGCGGAGTCAGGGCGTATGGGGAGAAGGCAGGAACGGGGTACTGATTGAGAATGATCAGCCATGATCACATTGAATGGCGGTGCTGGCTCGAAGGGCCGAATGGCCTCCTCCTGCATCTATTGTCCATTGTCTATTGAGTCCCAATGTACTCAACCTTTCCCCATAGCTCAGACCCTTGAGTCCTGGCAACATCCTCGTAAATCTCCTCCATAGCCTTTCTCAGCTGTATTTTTCAATGACTTAATGTCTCGATGGTATATCGTTCAGTTTAGTTGAAGATGTAGCGTGGAAACAAGTTCTTTGGCCCACCGAGTCCGCCACAACCAGAGATCATCCGCTCGCTAGTTCCAGCCTACACACCGGGGACAATCGACAATCGTGAGACCGCACCTGGAGTACTGTGTGCAGTTTTGGTCTCCAAATTTGAGGAAGGATATTCTTGCTATGGAGGGCGTGCAGCGTAGGTTCACCAGGTTAATTCCCGGAATGGCGGGACTGTCGTATGTTGAAAGGCTGGAGCGATTGGGCTTGTATACACTGGAATTTAGAAGGATGAGGGGGGATCTTATTGAAACATATAAGATAATTAGGGGATTGGACACATTAGAGGCAGGAAACATGTTCCCAATATTGGGGGAGTCCAGAACAAGGGGCCACAGTTTAAGAATAAGGGGTAGGCCATTTAGAACGGAGATGAGGAAGAACTTTTTCAGTCAGAGAGTAGTGAAGGTGTGGAATTCTCTGCCTCAGAAGGCAGTGGAGGCCAATTCTCTGAATGCATTCAAGAGAGAGCTGGATAGAGCTCTTAAGGATAGCGGAGTCAGGGGGTATGGGGAGAAGGCAGGAATGGGGTACTGATTGAGAATGATCAGCCATGATCACATTGAATGGCGGTGCTGGCTCGAAGGGCTGAATGGCCTCCTCCTGCACCTATTGTCTATTGTCTATTGACAATCTACCGAGGCCAATCAACCTATCTTTGCGACTGTGGGAGGAACGCCCCCTGTTCTTGATTAGAACGGGTGTCGAGGCTTATGGGGAGAGGGCAGGAAAATGGGATTAGGAGGCAGAGATAGGCTCTGATTGAATGACGGAGTGGACTAGACGGGCCGAATGGCCTAATTCTCTTCGTGCAACTTGTGAAACCGGAGTAGCTGGAGGAAACCCACGTGGTCATGGGGAAAATGTGCAAACTCCACACACACACACACACACACACACACACACACACACACACACACACACACACACACACACACACACACACACACACACACACACACGGGTCTCGGGCGCTGTGGGGCAGCAACTCTACCGCTGCGCACACATATTAAATGCCTGCCCTACGCAACACCTGTATTGTGCACTGCATGTATTGTAAGCCTATTTCTATTACACAATCCTATTGCGTTATAATCCACTGTTGGTTTGCGATAAGAGGCCTCTGCATTACAATAGACAATAGACATTAGGTGTAGGAGGAGGCCATTCGTCCCTTCGAGCCAGCACGCACCGCCATTCAATGTGATCATGGCTGATCATTCTCAATCAGTACCCCGTTCCTGCCCTCTCCCCATACCCCCTGACTCCTCTATCCTTAAGAGCTCTATCTAGCTCTCTCTTAAATGCATTCAGAGAATTGGCCTCCACTGCCTTCTGAGGCAGAGAATTCCACAGATTCACAACCCTCTGACTGAAAAAGGTTTTTCCTCATCTCCGTTCTAAATGGCCTGCCCCTTATTCTTAAACTGTGTGTGGCCCCTGGTTCTGGACTCCCCCCAACATTGGGAACATGTTTCCTGCCTCTAACGTGTCCAACCCCTTAATAATCTTATACGTTTCGATAAGATCCCCTCTCGTCCTTCTCAAATTCCAGTGTGTACAAGCCTAGCCGCTCCAGTCTTTCAACATATGACAGTCCCGCCATTCCGGGAATTAACACAGCAGATAGCGATCGACCTCAGGAGGGGAAGCGATACCCATATCCCAGTTGGCATTGACAGCACCGAGTAGAGATGGTTGGGAACGTCTAATTCCTAGGAGTCTATACCACCAACAACTCCTCCTGGACCACCCGTATTGAAGCAACGACCAAGAAAGCACACCAACGCTCCGACTTCCTTAGAAGGCTTAGGAAGTTCGGCAAGAAAACCCAGGTATGAACACTGACTTCTCTAACTTCAGATAGTCCCTGCTTTCCCTCTCTCTCCATCCCCTCCCCCTTCCCAGTTCTCCCACCGGTCTTCCTGTCTCCGACTACATCCTATCTTTGTCCCGCCCCCTCCCCTAACATCAGTCTGATGGAGGGTCTCGACCCGAAACGTCGCCCATTCCTTCTCTCCAGAGATGCTGCCTGACCCGCTGAGTTACTCCAGAGCATTTTGTGTCCACCCAGGAGGTTCGGCATGTCCCCAACAACTCTCAGTTACTTCTACAGAGGTGTCGTAGAAAGCACTTTATCGCGATGCATCACAGCTTGGTTTGGGAACAGCTCCATCCAAGACCGTAAGAAATTGCAGCGAATTGTGGATGCAGCCCAGACCATCGCACAAACGATGTGGGCGGCACGGTGGCGCAGCGGTAGAGTTGCTGCCTTACAGCGAATGCAGCGCCGGAGACTCATGTTCGATCCTGACTACGGGTGCCGTCTGTACAGAGTTTGTACGTTCTCCCCATGACCTGCGTGGGTTTTCTCCGAGATCTTCGGTTTCCTCCCACACTCCAAAGACGTGCAGGTATGTAGGTTAATTGACTGGGTAAATGTAGAAATTGTCCCCAGTGTGTGTAGGGTAGTGTTTAATGTGCGGGGATCGCTGGGCGGCGCGGACTCGGTGGGCCGAAGGGCCTGTTTCCGCGCTGTATCTCTAAAATCTAAATCTAAACCAACCTCCCTTCCATTGACTCCATCTACACCTCACGCTGCCTCGGCAAGGCCAGCAGCATAATCAAGGACCAGTCTCACCCCGGTCATTCCCTCTTCTCCCCTCCGCAAGAGGTACAGAAGTGTGAAAACACACACCTCCAGATTCAGGGACAGTTTCTTCCCAGCTGTTATCAGGCAACTGAACCATCCTATCACCAACTAACGACCAGTCCTGAACTACCCACCTCATTTGGTGACCATCGGAATACCTACGATCGGACTTTACTGGCTCTACCTTGCACTAAACGTTATTCCCTTGTCATGCATCTATACACTGTGCATGGACATGGTGATCGTTTAGCTCGGCGGTAGAGTTGCCGCCTTACAGCGCCTAAAGCGGCAGAGACCCCGGGTTCGATCCCGACTACGGGAGCCGTCCCTGCGGAGTTTGTACGTTCTCCCCGTGACCTGCGTGGGCTTTCTCCCCCGAGATCTTCGGCCTCCTCCCGCACTCACACAAAATCACAAACCCACGCATGAAGGTCAGGACTCAAGTAGCTGAGTTGTAGGGAGAGGTTGAGTAGGCTGGGACTTTATTCCTTGCAATGCCGGAGGATGAGGGAGTGATCGTATAGAGATCTTATAGAAATCATGAGATCGGGGTGACATACATAGACTCTTTCCCAGAGTAGAGGATTCGAGAACCGTAGGTTTAAGGTG
This sequence comes from Rhinoraja longicauda, assembly GCF_053455715.1. Taxonomy (NCBI): domain Eukaryota; kingdom Metazoa; phylum Chordata; class Chondrichthyes; order Rajiformes; family Arhynchobatidae; genus Rhinoraja; species Rhinoraja longicauda. The sequence continues at coordinate 21,167,645 of NC_135971.1, read as the reverse complement.
AAGGGGGATTGATTTTATAGGAAACTGAGGGGTAACTTTTTCACGCAGAGGGTGGTGGGTGTACGGAACGAGCTGCCAGAGGAGGTAGTTGAGGCTGGGACTATCCCATCGTTTGAAAAGCAGACAGGTACATGGATAGGGCAGGTTTGGAGGGATATGGGCCAAACACAGGCAGGTGGGACTGGTGTAGCTGGGGCATGTTGGTCAGTGTGGGCAAGTTGGGCTGAAGGGCCTGTTTCCACGCTTTATCACTCTATGACTCTACAAGAAATAAGTTTAAAAAAAGATGGGGTCAGCTCCCTCTCTAAAAAAAGAGGCGAATTTGTCAAACCTAAATTTTTTTGTTGTAAACATATTGACTCTGCAAACCTCTCTTATTCATATCATATCATATATATACAGCCGGAAACAGGCCTTTTCGGCCCTCCAAGTCCGTGCCGCCCAGCGATCCCCGTACATCAACACTATCCTACACCCACTAGGGACAATTTTTACATTTACCCAGCCAATTAACCTACATACCTGTACGTCTTTATTATCCTGAGACGTCAGGGTGGCACGGTGGCACAGCGGTTAAGCTACTGCCTGACAGCGCCAGAGACCCCGGGCTCAGTCCTGCCCACGTTCTCCCCGTGACCTGCGTGGGTTTTCTCCGAGATCTACGCTTTCCTCCCACACTCCAAAGACGTGCAGGTTTGTAGGTTAATTGGCTTGGTATGAATGTAAAATTATCCATAGTGTGTGTGCGTGTTAATACGTGGGGATCGCCGGACTAGGGTTGCCAAATTTCTCACTACCAAATAAGGGACAAAAGGTGACGTCACCGCCCCGCGCCCCAAGTGACCTCACCCAGCCAGCGGCCATGTGCTCCTGCACCACCAACGGCGGCCGCCCGGGCCGGGAGGCAGGTTGCTTCGCAGCCTCCGTCAGGTGGTGCCCAGGCCTCCGGGCCTATATTGTCCGGGCCTACAGTGGCCCCCAGGCCTAAAGTGTCCGGGCCAACACTGTCCGGGCCTACAGCGGCCCCCGGGCCTACAGCGTCCGGGCTTACAGTGTCCGGGCCTACAGTGGTCCCCTGGCCTACAGTGTCTGGGCCTACAGTGTCCGGGCCAACAATGTCCGGGCCTACAGCGGTCCGGGCCTACAGCATCCGGGCTTACAGCGTCCCCCGTTCCCTACAGTGTCCGGGCCTACAGCGTCCCCCGGGCCTACAGCGTCCGGGCCTATAGTGTCCGGGCCAACAATGTCCGGGCCTACAGCGGTCCGGGCCTACAGCATCCGGGCTTACAGCGTCCCCCGGGCCTACAGCGTCCCCCGGGCCTACAGTGTCCGGGCCTAAAACGTCCCTCTGGCCTAATATGGGACAAACCAATTTAGCCCAATATATGGTATGTCCCGGATACAGCACAGTTTGCAACCCTAAGCTGGACGGTGTGGGCCGAAGGACCTGTTTCCACGCCGTATCTCTAAACTGAACTAAACTGTAACTCCGATCCCTTTGCACAAAGCACAGCTTGCCTTAATTTCCTGTCACCATTGTTTAGTCATTCTGAAACTGTGTCCCTCGGGTGTCCCCACTCATTGTGAAAGGACTGACATTTAGATAATGCCTTGCAGAACCATTGCAAAATATGCTTGACGTGGGATTAATTATGTTGTGCAGGAGCTGCTCACAGTTAAATGTCACGGCCACATTATTTTTTTAATTCAGACATGCTGCGGGGAAACAGGCCCTTCGGCCCACCAAGTCCGTGCCAACCAGCGATCCCCGCACACTAACACCACCATAACACACCCTGGGGGTCAATTTTACACTTGTACCAAGCCGATCAACCTAAAAACCTGTACGTCTTTGTAGTGTGGGAGGAAAGCGGAGATCTCAAAAACCCACGCAGGTCACAGAGACAACGTGCAAACTCCGTACAGACAGCACCCGTCTTCCTCTGTTAACAAACTTTCTTGTTGTCATAGACAATAGACAATAGGTGCAGGAGGAGGCCATTCGGCCCTTCGAGCCAGCACCGCCATTCAATGTGATCATGGCTGATCATTCTCAATCAGTACCCCGTTCCTGCCTTCTCCCCGTACCCCCTGACTCCGCTATCATTAAGAGCTCTATCTAAACTCTCTCTTGAATGCATTCAGAGAATTGGCCTCCACTGCCTTCTGAGGCAGAGAATTCCACAGATTCACAACTCTCTGACTGAAAAAGTTTTTCCCCATCTCAGTTCTAAATGGCCCACCCCTTATTCTTAAACTGTGTGGCCCCTGGTTCTGGACCCCCCCAACATTGGGAACATGTTTCCTGCCTCTAATGTGTCCAACCCCTTAATAATCTTATACGTTTCGGTAAGATCTCCTCTCATCCTTCTAAATCATCTACAGTCATCCACAGCTTCCAACAATGGTACAATGGTACATTATTTATTACAGGTACTGAGGTACAGTGAAATTCATTTTTGTATACAGTTCAGGACAGCATCTCCGGAGAGAAGGAATGGGTGAAAAGTTTCAGAAGAAGGGTCTCGACCCGAACCGTCACCCATTCCTTCTCTCCAGAGATGCTGCCTGTCCCGCTGAGTTACTCCAGCATTTTGTGTCTATCCGATTTAAACCAGCATCTTCCTATAACTATGCATAAGCACTTAGATGCATCTCAGATAAGTATCTCAGGCACAGTGCAAGTGTATAACAGTGGTACACTGAGACTGAGATGTGGACTACAGCAAGGAAGGCATAAGTAATTCTCCAGGAAAAAGAAACAAAGTGCTGGAGTAACTCAGCAGGTCATAGAGTGATACAGTGTGGCCCAACTTGCCCACACCGGCCAACATGTCCCAGCTACACTAGTCCCACCTGCCCGCGTTTAGCCCATATCCCTCTAAACCTGTCCTATCCATGTACCTGTCTAATGTGGAATTCTCTGCCTCAGAGGGCAGTGGAGGCCAATTCTCTGAATGCATTCAAGAGAGAGCTAGATAGTGCTCTTAAGGATAGCGGAGTCAGGGGGTATGGGGAGAAGGCAGGAACGGGGTACTGATTGAGAATGATCAGCCATGATCACATTGAATGGCAGTGCTGGCTCGAAGGGCCGAATGGCCTACTCCTACACCTATTGTCTATTGTTTCTTAAATATTGGGATAATCCCTGCCTCAACTACCTCCTCCGGCAGCTCGTTCCACACACCCACCACCCTTTGTTTGAAAATGTTACCCCTCAGATTCCTATTAAATCTTTTCCCCTTCACCTTGAACCTGTGTCCTCTGGTCCTCGATTCCCCTACTCTGGGCAAGAGACTCTGTGCGTCTACCCGATCTATTCCTCTTATGATTTTGTACACCTCTATAAGATCACCCCTCATCCTCCTGCGCTCCAAGGAATAGAGACCCAGCCTGCTCAACCTCTCCCTGTAGCTCACACCCTCTAGTCCTGGCAACAACCTCGTAAATCTTCTCTGCGCCCTTTCCAACTTGACAACATCTTTCCAATAACATGGTGCCCAGAACTGAACACAACACACGTTCAGTGTTCACCAACGTCTTATACAACTGTAACGTGACCTCCCAACTTCTTATACTCAATACTCTGACTGATGAAGGCCAATGCGCCAAAAGCCTTTTTGACCACACTGCCTACCCGTGAGTCCACCTTCAAGGAACCATGCACCTGCACTCCTAGATCCCTCTGCTTTTGGTCAGGCAGCACATCTGGAGAACTGATGAAATGATTGAAACAGCTTAGACAATAGACAATAGACAATAGGTGCAGGAGTAGGCCATTCAGCCCTTCGAGCCTGTACGCACCGCCATTCAATGCGATCATGGCTGATCACTCCCAATCAGTACCCCGTTCCTGCCTTCTCCCCGTACCCCCTCACTCCGCTATCCTTAAGAGCTCTATCCAGCTCTCTCTTGAAAGCATCCAATGAACTGGCCTCCACTGCCTTCTGAGGCAGAGAATTCCACACCTTCACCACTCTCTGACTGAAACAGTTCTTCCTCATCTCCGTTCTAAATGGCCGACCCCTTATTCTTAAACTGTGGCCCCTTGTTCTGGACTCCCCCAACATTGGGAACATGTTTCCTGCCTCTAATGTGTCCAATCCCCTAATTGTCTTATATGTTTCAATAAGATCCCCCCTCATCCTTCTAAACTCCAGTGTATACAAGCCCAATCGCTCCAGCTTCTTCATGAGTTCAAATCTTGACACTCAGTGTTAGTGAAAATTTAAAAAACTATATCATATCATATCATATCATATATATACAGCCGGAAACAGGCCTTTTCGGCCCTCCAAGTCCGTGCCGCCCAGCGATCCCCGTACATTAACACTATCCTACACCCACTAGGGACAATTTTTACATTTACCCAGCCAATTAACCTACATACCTGTACATCTTTGGAGTGTGGGAAGAAACCGAAGATCTCGGAGAAAACCCACGCAGGTCACGGGGAGAACGTGCAAACTCCTTACAGTGCAGCACCCGTAGTCAGGATCGAACCTGAGTCTCCGGCGCTGCATTCGCTGTAAAGCAGCAGCTCTACCGCTGCGCCACCGTGCAAAATACTGGATAATGAGCCCAGATATTAGAAATGCCCTAAACTCAAGCCTTCTAGAAGGCCAATCACGGAGACAAAATGATGTGTATGTTTGACCGAAGATAGACACAAAATGCTGGAGTAACTCAGCGGGTCGGGCAGCATCTCTGGAGAAAAGGAATGGGTGACGTTTTGGGTCCAGACCCTTCTTCAGACTGATAGTCAGGGGAGAGGGAGGCACGGAGATATGGAAGGTGTGAAAATGACAGATCAAAGGGGACGAGGAAGAAAGAGACTGTTTAACTATTGATCCTCACGGGAAAATAATGGAAACTATGTTTTGATCGTTATGTTGCAAACCTGGAGACATGGAACGGTTCACAAACGCCTGGGGCCAACGGAGGCGTCTGGAGAGGACCCGGCGGCGTTAGCGGAGAGGTCGGCGCGGCGGCCGACCGACGGAGGAGGACGGACCACGTGGGGGAGAGGACGCCCTTGCCGAGAGGAAGGAACGAAGGAGGAGCCGGCATGGAGGGGGACTGCCGTGAAGAGAGGGGGAAGAACAATGGAGGAGCCGGCATGGAAGGGGACCACTGTGAGAGGGGGGGGGAGAACGATGGAGGAGCCGGCATGGAAGGGGACCACTGTGAGAGGGGGGGAAGAACAATGGAGGAGCCGGCATGGAGGGGGGGATGAACAATGGAGGAGCCGGCATGGAGGGGGACGGCTGTGAGAGGGGGGAAAGAACAATGGAGGAGCCGGCATGGAGGGGGACCGCTGTGAGAGGGGGGGAAGAACAATGGAAGAGCCGGCATGGAGGGGGGGGATGAACAATGGAGGAGCCGGCATGGAGGGGGACCGCCGTGAAGGGAGGGGGGGAAGAACATTGGAGGAGCCGGCATGGAGGGGGACCGCTGTGAGAGGGGGGGAAGAACAATGGAGGAGCCGGCATGGAGGGGGACCGCAGTGAAGGGAGGGGGGGAAGAACAATGGAGGAGCCGGCATGGGGGGGACCGCCGTGAGAGGGGGGGAAGAACAATGGAGGAGCCGGCATGGAGGGGGACCGCCATGAAGGGAGGGGGAAGAACAATGGAAGAGCCGGCATGGAGGGGGGGATGAACAATGGAGGAGCCGGCATGGAGGGGGACCGCCGTGAAGGGAGGGGGGAAGAACATTGGAGGAGCCGGCATGGAGGGGGACCGCTGTGAAGGGATGGGGGAAGAACAATGGAGGAGCCGGCATGGGGGGGACCGCTGTGAGAGGGGGGGAAGAACAATGGAGGAGCCGGCATGGACGGGGACTGCTGTGAGAGGGGGGGAAGAACAATGGAGGAGCCGGCATGGACGGGGACTGCTGTGAGAGGGGGGGATGAACAATGGAGGAGCCGGCATGGAGGGGGACCGCCGTGAAGGGAGGGGGAAGAACAATGGAGGAGCCGGCATGGAGGGGGACCACTGTGAAGGGAGGGGGAAGAACAATGGAGGAGCCGGTATGGAGGGGACCACTGTGAGAGGAGGGGGAAGAACAATGGAGGAGCCGGCATGGAGGGGGACCGCCGTGAAGGGAGGGGGAAGAACAATGGAGGAGCCGGCATGGAGGGGACCGCCGTGAGAGGGGGGGAAGAACAATGGAGGAGCCGGCATGGAGGGGACCGCCATGAGAGAGGGAGAAGAACAAAGGGGGACTTGGCGCGGGGGGGGGATTGGTAACCTTGTCCGCACCCTTTATGTGGCCACTATTTGTATACCCTTGGGTACACGAGCAAGGAATTTCACTGTGACTTCTCACGTGTGACAATAAATAATTCAATCCAATTCCGTTTTTTTTGAGCTGCCGGAATCACAATGCAACCTCTGCAATGACCCACCAGTAACTTGCCTTCCAGGGTAATATTCCCAATTAATACAGGCGCTCCCCGGCTTACGATGCTTCGTCTCGCTGTATTTCGACTTGCGATGGGTGTCTCTGAACGTAACCCCATCGTAAGCTGAGGAGCACCTGCACTGGCCTCACGTTGCCCATATCACATCATATCATATATATACAGCCGGAAACAGGCCTTTTCGGCCCACCAAGTCCGTGCCGCCCAGCGATCACCGCACATTAACACTATCCTACACCCACTAGGGACAATTTTTACATTTACCCAGCCAATTAACCTACATACCTGTACGTCTCTCTTGATTCTGCTAGCCCCTAAAGCTCTGTCTAACTCTCTTTTAAATTCATCCAGTGAATTGGCCTCCATTGCCCTCTGTGGCAGAGAATCCCACAAATTCACAACTCTCTGGGTGAAAAAGATTTTTTTGCTCATCTCAGTTTTAAATGGCCTCCCCTTTATTCTTAGACTGTGTGTGTGTGGCCCCTGGTTCTGGACTCCCCCCAACATTGGGAACAATGGACAATAGACAATAGGTGCAGGAGGAGGCCATTCGGTCCTTCGAGCCAGCTCCACCATTCAATGTGATCGTGGCTGATCAATCAATCAATAAGAGGTTCCTGCCTTCTCCCCATACCCCCTGACTCCGCCATCATTAAGAGCTCTATCTAGCTCTCTCTTGAATGCATTCAGAGAACTGGCCCCCACTGCCTTCTGAGGCAGAGAATTGCACAGATTTACAACTCTCTGACTGAAAAAGTTTTTCCTCATCTCCGTTCCAAATGGCCTACACCTTATTCCTAAACTGTGTGTGGCCCCTGGTTCTGGACTCCCCCAACATTGGGAACATGTTTCCTGCCCCTAACGTGTCCAACCCCCCAATAATCTTACATGTTTCGATAAGATCCCCTCTCATCCTTCTAAATTCCAGCGTACACAACATTTTTCCTGCATCAAGCTTGTCCAGTCCTTTTATAATTTTATACGTCTCTATAAGATCCCCTCTCATTCTTCTAAACTCACCCATGGTAGAAACAGCTTGAAGCCGTGCCTTACCTATGATTCCATGATCGCTTACCTTAGCTATCAACCGCCGATGTGGAAGATTGTCAAAAGCTCTCTGAAAATCCAAATATAAAGCATCAGCTGTACCTAGAATCACCTTCAAAAAACTCCAGCATATTAAGTAAACATGATCTCCCATTCTTCAAATCCCAACTGGAGGTTTCTTCGTCTAAGCGGTCAGGTGTTTAACATCGACATTTAACGATTCTGAGCCCATAAGCTAAACTACAAAGCAACCCTTAACAAAGAACACCCAGTGCCTTCATAACGAGAGGATTTGAGCACAGGAGTAAAGTGGTCCTTCTGCAGTTGTGCAGGGCCCTGGTGAGACCGCACCTGGAGCATTGTGCACAGTTTTGGTCTCCTAATTTGAGGAAGGACATCCTTGCTATTGAGGCAGTGCAGCGTAGGTTCATCAGGTTAATCCTCTGGGATGGCGGGACTGTCATATGAGGAAAGATTGGAAAGACTGGGCTTGTATTCATTGGAATTTAGAAGGATGGGAGGGGATCTTATAGAGACGTATAAAATCATAAAAGGACTGGACAAGCTAGATGCAGGGTAAAAGTTCCCGATGTTGGGGGAGTCCAGAATCAGGGGCCACACAATCTAAGTGTAAAGATGTCCATTTAAAACTGAGATGAGAAAAAACGTTTTCACCCAGATAGTTGTGAATTTGTGGAATTCTCTGCCACAGAGGGCAGTGGAGGCCGATTCACTGGATGAATTTAAAAGAGAGTGAGATAGAGCTCTAGGGGCTAGCGGAATCAAGGGATATGGGGAGAAGGCAGGCACGGGTTACTGATTGTGGATGATCAGCTGTGCTGGCGGTGCTGGCTCGAAATGCCAAATGGCCTCCTCCTGCACCTATTTTCTATGTTTCTATGTTAACACCTAGTGCCGGTGTGTTATATGTCAGGGGTAAACCTGGACTGTTTAATAGACAATAGACAATAGACAATAGATGCAGGAGTAGGCCATTCAGCCCTTCGAGCCAGCACCGCCATTCAATGCGATCATGGCTGATCACTCTCAATCAGTACCCCGTTCCTGCCTTCTCCCCATACCCCCTCATTCCGCTATCCTTAAGAGCTCTATCCAGCTCTCTCTTGAAAGCATCCAACGAACTGGCCTCCACTGCCTTCTGAGGCAGAGAATTCCACACCTTCACCACACTCTGACTGAAAAAGTTCTTCCTCATCTCCGTTCTAAATGGCCTACCCCTTACTCTTAAACTGTGGCCCCTTGTTCTGGACTCCCCTTAATAGATAAGAAGGACATGTTCTTTGAAGCATAGTCGTCACAGATTTCAGATCATTATCAAGTGAACTAAGGGGAAGATGCAATCTTTAATGCTTGCCAATTTAGTTTAGTTTAGTTTAGAGAAACAATGCGGAAAAACAGGCCCTTCGGCCCACCGAGTCCGCACCGACCAGCGATCCCCGCGCACTAACACTACCCTGCACACGCCAGGGACAATTTACATTTACACCCAGCCAATTAACCTGCAAGCCTGTAGGTCTTTGGAATGTGGGAGGAAACCGAAGATCTCGGAGAAAACCCAAGGGGAGAACGTACAAACTCCGCACAGACAGCACCCGTAGTCGGGATCGAACCCGGGTCTCTGGCGCCGTGAGGCAGCAACTCTACCGCTGCGCCACCGTGCCGCACACCAATTTATATTGGTTCCTAGTTGAGTTCTGTCTGGGTTTGAGAAATCTCCCTCTTGCTTTCATTCCCTCTAAAGCTTTGGCCCACCGTATCCCTGTAATATCCTCCATTGAGCTCCAAGACCGCCAGTCATCCACGTTTGGTCCTTAATTGTCCCAAATTCCACTAAACGCCAAGCCTTTTAGCTCCAAGGCCCTAAGCTCTGAAACTTCTTTCATAAGTTCACAAGCGATAGGAGCAGAGTTAGGCCATTCGGCCCGTCAAGTCTCCTCCGCCATTCACTCATGGCTGATCTATCTCTCCCTCCCAACCCCATTCTCCTGCCTTCTCCCCATAACCCCACTCGCCCTTTCTTTCCTCCTTTGAGATACTCCTTGAGGTCTATCTCATTGATCAAGACCTTGGCCATCTGCCCTGAAGGTTCCCCATTTGGCCTTGTGTCAGGCTGTGTTAGAAGGTGTGCAGAGCATTGTAGAATGTTTTGTTGTGTTAAGTATAGGTTGTGACAGTTGGTGAGATTGTATTGTATGCAGTGATTCATGATGTGGCGTGCATTACTTAAGAGTGCATTACTTTTCAGAATGGCAGGCAGTGGCGAGTGGAGTGCCACTGATTTGGAAGAGGGAATTAGAAGCAACACTAGCAAGTTTGCGGATGACACAAAGCTGGGTGGCAGTGTGAACTGTGAAGAGGATGTTAGGAGGTTGCAGGGTGACCTGGGCAGGTTGAGTCAGTGGGCAGATGCGTGGCAGATGCAGTATAATATAGATAAATGTGAGGTTATCCACTTTGGCGGCAAAAACAAGGAGGCAGATTATTATCTCACTGGTTTTAAGTTAGGTAAGTTAGATAAGGTCCTTGTACACCAGTCACTGAAAGCTGGCGTGCAGGTACAGCAGGCAGTGAAGAAAGCTAATGGCATGTTGGCCTTCATAACGAGAGGATTTCAGTACAGGAGTAAAGAGGTTCTTCTGCAGTTGTATAGGGCCCTGGTAAGACCACATCTGGAGTATTGTGTACAGTTTTGGTCTCCTAATTTGAGGAAGGACATCCTTGTAATTGAGGCAGTGCAGCGTAGGTTCACGAGATTGATCCCTGGGATGGCGGGACTGTCATATGAGGAAAGATTGAAAAGACTAGGCTTGTATTCACTGGAGTTTAGAAGGATGAGAGGGGATCTTATAGAAACATATAAAATTATAAAAGGACTGCAAGCTAGATGCAGGAAAAATGTTCCCAATGTTGGGGGAGTCCAAAACCAGGGGCCACAGTCTTAGAATAGAGGGGAGGCCATTTAAAACTGAGATGAGAAGGAACTTTTTCACCTATGGAGTTGTGAATTTGTGGAATTCTCTGCCACAGAGGGCAGTGGAGGCCAATTCACTGGATGGATTTAAGAGAGAGTTAGATAGAGCTCGAGGGGCTAGTGGAATGAAAAGATATGGGGAGAAGGCAGGCACGAGTTATTGATTGTGGAAGATCAGCCATGATCACAATGAATGGTGGTGCAGGCTCGAAGGGCCGAATGGCCTCCACCTGCACCTATTTTCTATGTTTCTATGTTTCTATGTTTTAGTGGTGGAAAGAAATTCAATAGTAACCTTCAAGAGGAAGCGGAAACATAACATAGTTTGTGGGGCATTTAGCCTCTCAAGCCTATCTTACCAGTTAACCAGATCCTGAGGGATTGGGACCGTAACTTTAGTTTATCGTAGGAAACAAAACTGCAGATGCTGGTTAAAATTGAAGGCAGACACAAAATGCTGGAGTAACTCAGTGGGTCAGGCAGCATCTCTGGAGAGAAGGAATGGGCGACGTTTCGGGTCGAGACCCTTCTTCAGTCTGAAGCATTTCAGTTAATCCAGCATTTTGTGTACACCTTTAGTTTATCGTAACTGGCTCGAAGGGCCGAATGGCCTCCTCCTGCACCTATTGTCTATTGTCTATTGTAACTCTTTTGCCTAGGAGTTTACTGAAGGAAGAACAAAGAGTAATAGAGAGATACAGCGTGGAAACAGGCCCTTCGGTCTAACTTGCCCACACCGACCCAACATGTCCCAGCTACACTAGTCCCACCTGCCCACGTTTGGCCCATATCCCTCCAAACCTGTCCTGTCCATGTACCTGTCCAACTGTATCTTAAACATTGGGGTAGTCCCAGCCTCAACTACCTCCTCTGGTAGCTCGTTCCACATACCCACCACCCTCTGTGTGAAAATGTTACCCCTCAGATTCCTATTAAATCCTTTTTCCTTCACCTTGAACCTATGTCCACTGGTCCTCGATTCCCCCACTCTGGGCAAGAGACTCTGTGCGTCTACCCGATCTATTCCTCTTATGATTTTGTACACCTCTATAAGATCACCCCTCATCCTCCTGCGCTCCAAGGAATAGAGACCCAGCCTGCTCAACCTCTCCCTGTAGCTCACACCCTGTAGTCCTGGCAACATCCTCTTAAATCTTCTCTGAACACTTTCCAGCTTGACGTCTTTCCTCTAACATGGTTCCCAGAACTGAACATAACACTAAATGCGGCCTCACCAACGTCTTATTCAACTGCAATATGACCTCCGAGTGCAGGCTCGGCCATCGTTTCGCTGAACACCTGCGCTCAGTCCGCCTAAACCTACCTGATCTCCCGGTGGCTCAGCACTTCAACTCCCCCCTCCACTCCCGCACTGACCTTTCTGTCCTGGGCCTCCTCCACTGTCAGAATGAGGCCCAGCGCAAATCGGAGGAACAGCACCTCATATTTCGCTTGGGCAGCTCACACCCCAGCGGTATGAACATTGACTTCTCTAACTTAAGATGTTAAGGTGTTAAGATGTTAAGGTTAAGATGTCTCTCTCTCCGTCCCTCCCTCCCCCATCTCCGACCAGTCTGACAGCCTTCCTGGTTAAATTTTATCTTTGTTCGCTTTGGTGTCACCTTCCCCTAGCCAACAATGATCCATTCTACATTTACCATGAACTTCGTCCCCCTTTGATCTGTCCTTTTCACACCTTACCCTTCCATATCTCTGTGTCTCCCTCTCCCCTGACTCAGGGCCGTTTTTACAGCATTATGGCCCCCCCGGGCAAAGCAGTGTACTGGGGCCCCTACCGTTACTCTCCCCCACCCCCCTTTCCCTACCAGCCCCCACCCCCCTTTCCCTACCAGCCCCCCCCCCCCTGTCGTGCCGGCGAAAAGCACTTACCGAAAAGCACTTAGCGATGGACTTAGGGTGCTACATTGTTGCAAACAGCACTTACAGATCGCTGTGAGAAGCACTTAGGGATGGACAAGCATAGCACTTAGGGAGCTAATTGTTGCGAAACAGATCGCTGTGAGAAGCACTTAGGGACCGAAAATGTTGCGAAAAAAGCACTTAGTGAAGCTACGGTAGCGCAGCGGTAGAGTTGCTGCTTTACAGCGAATGCAGCGCCGGAGACTCAGGTTCGATCCTGACTACGGGTGCTGCACTGTAAGGAGTTTGTACGTTCTCCCCGTGACCTGCGTGGGTTTTCTCCGAGATCTTCGGTTTCCTCCCACACTCCAAAGATGTACAGGTATGTAGGTTAATTGGCTGGGTAAATGTAAAAATTGTCCCTAGTGGGTGTAGGATAGTGTTAATGTACGGGGATCGCTGGGCGGCGCGGACCTGGTGGGCCGAAAAGGCCTGTTTCCGCGCTGTATATATATGATATGATGATATGATATGAAAGTAGTATTTATTTATTGCAAGTCACTTAACATACACAGATCAGCATGGGGCCCCTATGCTCGTGGGCCCCCGGGCAATTGCCCATCAGGCCCATGCGTTAAGACGGCCCTCCCCTGACTCTCAGTCTGAAGAAGGGTCTCGACCCGAAACGTCGCCCATTCCTTCTCTCCAGGGATGCTGCCCGTCCCGCTGAGTTACTCCAGCATGTCGTGTCTACCTTCAGTGTAAACCAGCGCCTGCAGTTCCTTCCGACAAACCTCCGATGCAATGTGTCGACTCGCACTGCTGCATTAAACCCTTTATTTATAGTCGTGAGCAGATGGATAAATAATTCTACATTCCGCGCTGTCGAACAGCTGAGATAGAAGTGGGCGTAGACAGCAATAAATAGAAAGGTCCGTGTTGCTTTGAGTAGAGAAATGGACAGAGTGATGAAATAAGGGGAAGGTTAGAAGCATTGCCAAGGAGACTGGGTTAATCCCCGGGATGGCGGGACTGACATGAAGAAAGAATGGATCGACTGGGCTTATATTCACGGGAATTTAGAAGGACGAGAGGGGATCGTATAGAAACATATAACACTATTAAGGGATTGGACAGGCTGGATGCAGAAAAAATGGCTGGAGTAACTCAGTGGGACGGGCAGCATCTTATAGAAACTTATAGATCTTATAGAAATATTCTTAAGGGATCGGACGGGCTAGATGCAGGAAAAATGTTCCCCGATGTTGGGGGAGTCCAGAACCAGGGGCCCACACGGTTTAAGAATAAGGGGTCGGCCATTTAGGACTGAGGTGAGGAAAAATCCTTTTTCACCCAGGGAGTTGTGGCTCTGTGGAATTCTCTGCCACAGAGGGCAGTGGAGGCCGATTCACTGGATGTTTTCAAGAGAGAGCTAGATTTAGCTCTTAGGGCCGACGGAATCAAGGGATACGGGGAGAAAGCAGGAACGGGGCACTGATTGTGGATGATCGGCCGTGATCATATTGAACGGCGGCACTGGCTCGAAGGGCCGAATGGCCTACTCCTGCACCTATTGTCTATTGTCTATTGTCTATTGTTGGGGGAGTCCAGAACCAGGGGTCACACAGTTTAAGAATAAGGGGCAGGCCATCGGCCATTTAGGACTGAGGTGAGGAAAAATCCTTTTTCACCCAGGGAGTTGTGAATCTGTGGGAATTCTCTGCCACAGAGGGCAGTGGAGGCCGATTCACTGGATGTTTTCAAGAGAGAGCTAGATTTAGCTCTTAGGGCCGACGGAATCAAGGGATACGGGGAGAAAGCAGGAACGGGGCACTGATTGTGGATGATCGGCCGTGATCATATTGAACGGCGGCACTGGCTCGATGGGCCGAATGGCCTCCTCCTGCACCTGTTTTCTATGTTTCTCTATGTTTCTATGAGACAGCTTGAAATGGCAGGGTATGTAAACACATGACCTCACAGGATAGAGAGAGATGGGCACAGATGAATAGCTTGCATTGATGGATGGGATTGGATAAATGCCATCCCCGGGTAGGAGGGAGGGAGGGAGGGAGGGAGGGAGGGGGAAGAACAATGGAGGAGCCAGCCAGGGTACTTTGTAGCTTTGTCAGCGCCCTTTATGTGGTGGCTATTTGCATACCTTGGGGGGGTGCAAGGAAAGAATTTCACATGTGACAATGAAGTATTCCAGACTGCCAGGGGTGGAAAGGTGGTAGGGTTGCCAACTTCCTCACTCCCAAATAAGGGACAAAGGGTGGCGTCACCGCCCCGCGCCCCATGTGACCCCGCGCAGCCAGCGGCCACGTGCTCCAAAAACACCACCAATGGCGGCCGCCCGGGCCGTGAGGCGGGTTGCTATGCAACCTCCGTTAGGCGGCGCCTGGGCCTACATTGTCCAGGACTACAGCTGCCCTGTCCAGGGCTTACAGTGTCGGGGCCTACAGTGTCCGGGCTTACAGTGTCCGGGCTTACAGTGTCCGGGCTTACAGTGTCCGGGCTTACAGTGTCGGGGCCTACAGTGTCCGGGCCTACAGTGTCCGGGCTTACAGTGTCCGGGCTTACAGTGTCCGGGCTTACAGTGTCCGGGCTTACAGTGTCCGGGCCTACAGTGTCCGGGCCTACAGTGTCCGGGCCTACAGTGTCCGGGCTTACAGTCTCCGGCCCTACAGTGTCCAGGCTACAGTGCCGGACCTACAGTGTCCGGGCCTACAGTGTCCGTGCCTACAGTGTCCGGGCGTACAGTGTCCAGGCCTACAGTGTCCGGGCCTATAGTGTCCGGGCCTACAGTGTCCAGGCCTACAGTGTCCAGGCCTACAGTGTCCGGGCCTACAGTGCCGTCCGAGCCTAATGAGGGACAAGGGCGGTCCCGTACAGGCCAAACCAATTTAGCCCAAAATACGGGATGTCCTGGCTACGGGACAGTTGGCAACCCTAAAGGGTGGAGAGAGAATATCCATCAACGAGAAAGCAGGCAGATAGATACAAGAAGTTTAAGAATAAGGGGTAGGCCATTTAGAACGGAGATGAGGAAAAACTTTTTCATTCAGTGAGTTGTGAATCTGTGGAATTCTCTGCCTCAGAAGGCAGTGGAGGCCAATTCTCTGAATACATTCAAGAGAGAGCCAGATAGAGCTCTTAAGGATAGCGGAGTCAGGGGGTACGGGGAGAAGGCAGGAACGGGGTACTGATTGAGAATGATCAGCCACGATCACATTGAATGGCGGTGCGTACAGGCTCGAGGGGCCGAATGGCCTCCTCCTGCACCTATTATTTCTATGTTTCTATGAACATTGCCCTTGGTGAATCTAAAAGGCATCTCCTGGCCTATGAAGAATAATGGAAACATTATAGATATGTTACATTGCTAGAATTATGAAAGGAAAATTGAAGGAAGTTTCGACTAAATTTTAATTGTGATGTTCACTTTATTTACTCGTCAAGCACAGAACACCACAGGAGATCCATCTTCCCTGCGGCTATCAAACTGTACAACTCCTCCCCCTTCTGTCATGGGGTAGACTGACTTCCCCTCCCCCCCCCCAATCTTTGCACGTCCCCAATCCTGGACTTTCCACTCATCACTTTAATTTCATGTTTCATGTATCTTGTGTTTTAAGACTGTTGGCAGATCAATTTTAGACAACAGACAATCGACAATAGGTGCAGGAGGAGGCCATTCGGCCCTTCGAGCCAACACCGCCATTCAATGTGATCATGGCTGATCATTCTCAATCAGTACCCCGTTCCTGCCTTCTCCCCATACCCCCTGACTCCGCTATCCTTAAGAGCTCTATCCAGCTCTCTCTTGAATGCATTCAGAGAATTGGCCTCCACTGCCTTCTGAGGCAGAGAATTCCACAGATTCACAACTCTCTGACTGAAAGAGTTTTTCCTCATCTCAGTTCTAAATGGCCTACCCCTTATTCTTAAACTGTGTGGCCCCTGGTTCTGGACTCCCCCAACATTGGGAACATGTTTCCTGCCTCTAACGTGTCCAACCCCTTAATAATCTTATAC